>NW_026712987.1:7500-306304 GCF_030625045.1 Achroia grisella | reverse complement strand
TTGTTCTAAACATATTTTCACGCACACTTGCCCCTACGTGCGTTTGTAGTCTAATTACTACTTGTGGGACCTAGCCAATCGTTCAGGAATTATTTCAACGGGCGATATACACCAGAATTACCTGTTAGAATTTCTTCTAAACATATTTTCACGCACACTTGCTCCTACGTGCGTTTTTAGTCTAATTACTACTTGTGGGACCTAGCCAATCGTTCAGGAATTATTTCGACTGGATGTACAATTACCTATTAAATTAACCTTTTCACGTTGCCCCTACGTGCGTTTGTTCTAAACATATTTTCACGCACACTTGCTCCTACGTGCGTTTTTAGTCTAATTACTACTTGTGGGACCTAGCCAATCGTTCAGGAATTATTTCGACGGGCGATCTACACCACAATTACCTGTTAGAATTTGTTTTAAACATATTTTCACGCACACTTGCCCCTACGTGCGTTTGTAGTCTAATTACTACTTGTGGGACCTAGCCAATCGTTCAGGAATTATTTCAACGGGATCTACACCACATTTACCTGTTAGAATTTGTTCTAAACATATTTTCACGCACACTTGCTCCTACGTGCGTTTCACTTGTGGGACCTACACTTGTTCAGGAATTATTTCGACTGGATCTACACCATAATTACCTGTTAGAATTTGTTCTAAGCATATTTCCACGCACACTTGCTCCTACGTGCGTTTGTAGTCTAATTACTACTTGTGGGACCTAGCCAATCGTTCAGGAATTATTTCGACGGGAGATCTACGTCACAATTACCTATTAGAATTTATTATAAACATATTTTTAAAATTTAATTACCACTTTATTCTTGGAGTCTTCAATGCCTCATATCCTGCATCTAAGTTTTTGAAGTTTATATCGTTTTGCCAGAATTGAAGGTTTTGGTTGCAAATGTTCCGATAAAGTCTTTTTAATTACTTCATATGTCATTTCTGAAGACTTCCTGGGTCTACACAAGTTAGTCATCAGGTCATATGCCGCTTCACCCACAATTGATATGAGCGTAGGTACTTTCAACACATTCTTCACATCATTATAAAATCAGACATGACAGGCCATAGACAATGGCTTGGAACGCATTTATTGGCTGACAAACGATTGATCATGATACAACAGTTCTTTATACTATTACAACTACCAGCAGAATTTTTAGTCTAATTACTACTTGTGGGACCTAGCCAATCGTTCAACAATTATTTCGACGGGCGAATTACCTATTAGAATTTGTTCTAACAATTATTGCTCGTGCGTTTTTAGTCTAATTACTACTTGTGGGAGATCGTTCAGGAATTATTTCGTCACATTTACCTATTAGAATTTGTTCTAAACATATTTTCACGCACACTTGCTCCTACGTGCGTTTTTAGTCTAATTACTACTTGTGGGACCTAGCCAATCGTTCAGGAATTATTTCGACGGGAGATCTACACCAGAATTACCTATTAGAATTTGTTCTAAACATATTTTCACGCACACTTGCTCCTACGTGCGTTTTTAGTCTAATTACTACTTGTGGGACCTAGCCAATCGTTCAGGAATTATTTCGACCGGAGATCTACGTCACAATTACCTATTAGAATTTATTATAAACATATTTTTAAAATTTAATTACCACTTTATTCTTGGAGTCTTCAATGCCTCATATCCTGCATCTAAGTTTTTGAAGTTTATATCGTTTTGCCAAAATTGAAGGTTTTGGTTGGAAATGTTCCGATAAAGTCTTTTTAGTTACTTCATATGTCATTTCTGAAGACTTCCTGCCATCTGGTCTATACAAGTTAGTCATCAGGTCATATGCCGCTTCACCCACAATTGATATGAGCGTAGGTACTTTCAACACATTCTTCACATCATTATAAAATCAGACATGACAGGCCATAGACAATGGCTTGGAACGCATTTATTGGCTGACAAACGATTGATCATGATACAACAGTTCTTTATACTATTACAACTACCAGCAGAATTTTTAGTCTAATTACTACTTGTGGGACCTAGCCAATCGTTCAACAATTATTTCGACCGGAGATCTACGTCACATTTACCTATTAGAATTTGTTCTAAACATATTTTCACGCACACTTGCTCCTACGTGCGTTTTTAGTCTAATTACTACTTGTGGGACCTAGCCAATCGTTCAGGAATTATTTCGACCGGAGATCTACGTCACATTTACGTATTAGAATTTGTTCTAAACACATTTTCACGCACACTTGCCCCTACGTGCGTTTGGAGTCTAATTACTACTTGTGGGACCTAGCCAATCGTTCAGGAATTATTTCGACTGGATGTAGACCACAATTACCTGTTCGAATTTGTTCTAAACATATTTTCACGCACACTTGCTCCTACGTGCGTTTTTAGTCTAATTACTACTTGTGGGACCTAGCCAATCGTTCAGGAATTATTTCGACTGGAGATGTACACCACAATTACCTCATAGAATTTGTTCTAAACATATTTTCACGCACACTTGCTCCTACGTGCGTTTTTAGTCTAATTACTACTTGTGGGACCTAGCCAATCGTTCAGGAATTATTTCGACCGGAGATCTACACCAGAATTACCTATTAGAATTTGTTCTAAACACATTTTCACGCACACTTGCCCCTACGTGCGTTTGTAGTCTAATTACTACTTGTGGGACCTAGCCAATCGTTCAGGAATTATTTCGACTGGATGTACACCACAATTACCTGTTCGAATTTGTTATAAACATATTTTCACGCACACTTGCTCCTACGTGCGTTTTTAGTCTAATTAGTACTTGTGGGACCTAGCTAATCGTTCAGGAATTATTTCGACACTTGACGGGAGATCTACACCAGAATTACGAATTAGAATTTGTTCTAAACATATTTTCACGCACACTTGCTCCTACGTGCGTTTTTAGTCTAATTACTACTTGTGGGACCTAGCCTATCGTTCAGGAAATATTTCGACTGGATCTACACCATAATTACCTGTTAGAATTTGTTCTAAACATATTTTCACGCACACTTGCTCCTACGTGCGTTTGTAGTCTAATTACTACTTGTGGGACCTAGCCAATCGTTCAGGAATTATTTCGACGGGAGATCTACACCAGAATTACCTATTAGAATTTATTATAAACATATTTTTAAAATTTAATTACCACTTTATACTTGGAGTCTTCAATGCCTCATATCCTGCCATCTAAGTTTTTGAAGTTTATATCGTTTTGCCAAAATTGAAGGTTTTGGTTGCAAATGTTCCGATAAAGTCTTTTTAAGTACTTCATATGTCATTTCTGAAGACTTCCTGGGTCTACACAAGTTAGTCATCAGGTCATATGCCGCTTCACCCACAATTGATATGAGCGTAGGTACTTTCAACACATTCTTCACATCATTATAAAATCAGACATGACAGGCCATAGACAATGGCTTGGAACGCATTTATTGGCTGACAAACGATTGATCATGATACAACAGTTCTTTATACTATTACAACTACCAGCAGAATTTTTAGTCAAATTACTACTTGTGGGACCTAGCCAATCGTTCAACAATTATTTCGACGGGCGATCGCCAGAATTACCTATTAGAATTTGTTCTAAACATATTTTCACGCACACTTGCCCCTACGTGCGTTTGTAGTCTAATTACTACTTGTGGAACCTAGCCAATCGTTCAGGAATTATTTCGACGGGAGATCTACACCACAATTACCTATTAGAATTTGTTCTAAACACATTTTCACGCACACTTGCCCCTACGTGCGTTTGTAGTCTAATTACTACTTGTGGGACCTAGCCAATCTATTGTTCAGGAAATATTTCGACTGGATCTACACCATAATTACCTATTAGAATTTGTTCTAAACATATTTTCACGCACACTTGCTCCTACGTGCGTTTGTAGTCTAATTACTACTTGTGGGACCTAGCCAATCGTTCAGGAATTATTTCGACGGGAGATCTACGTCACAGAATTACCTATTAGAATTTATTATAAACATATTTTTAAAATTTAATTACCACTTTATTCTTGGAGTCTTTAATGCCTCATATCCTGCCATCTGAGTTTTTTGATGTTTATATCGTTCTGCCAAAATTGAAGGTTTTGGTTGCAAATGTTCCGATAAAATATTTTTTGTTACTTCAAATGTCATTTCTGAAGACTTCCTGGGGCTACACAAGTTAGTCATCAGGTCATATGCCGCATCACCCACAATTGATATGAGCGTAGGTACTTTCAACACATTCTTCACATCATTATAAAATCAGACATGACAGGCCATAGACAATGGCTTGGAACGCATTTATTGGCTGACAAACGATTGATCATGATACAACAGTTATTTATACTCTTACAACTACCAGCAGAATTTTTAGTCTAATTACTACTTGTGGGACCTAGCCAATCGTTCAGGAATTATTTCGACGGGCGATCTACACCAGAATTACCTATTAGAATTTGTTCTAAACATATTTTGACGCACACTTGCTCCTACGTGCGTTTTTAGTCTAATTACTATTTGTGGGACCTAGCCAATCCTTCAACAATTATTTCGACGGGCGATCTACACCAGAATTACCTATTAGAATTTGTTCTAAACATATTTTCACGCACACTTGCTCCTACGTGCGTTTTTAGTCTAATTACTACTTGTGGGACCTAGCCAATCGTTCAGGAATTGTTTCGACGGGATATCTACACCATGAGTACCAATTAGATTTTATTGTAAACATATTTTTAAATTTTAATTACCACTTTATGCTTGAAGTCTTCATTGCCTCATTGTAAATGTGAAGTATAAAACATTACATTATAATTTAAAGTCATTAATTTTTAATAGACTACTATTATCTACTATTTAATTATTTTTATTTTTACTAAAATGAAATACTTATTCCTGCTTAATTATTATTGAAGAAATAATCGTCATAAATTTAAACATTAAAAATAACAATATATGAAATTCTGTCTAGTCTTTGTTGGCAAAAAACTGATCAAGGTGGTTTTTGTCCTCTTAGCCTGAAGTGAAGCCTGAATTGAACTGTAAAACCTCAGTCTAAAAAATTTTGGACTGACCAGAACAAATAATAATTCGATAGTAGTAGATATAGCGCCAGGTCTGGAGAATATTGTGAGTATTGTATTGTGTCCCATTCAATCTGTAAAAGCTTTTGGCGGTAAAATTCAGATAATTTTTAAAAAGAAAACAGATTTCATTCTTTACTTTATTGCTTTACCTTTGGACCTAGGGGAAGTACGGACAGAATGACAGGGTGTTTTGTTTTTTAATCATATTTATTTATTTAATGGCATTATAATCAGTCTCAATCATTTTTAGTCATCTTAGGTTCATTGACTATCAAACAACACAGTTCTTTTACTTAAGTAGGAACTATAATAAAATATATAGGTATTGAGAAAAAATGTAACTAATCACAAAAACCATTTTGTCCATATAGTACGGACAAAATGACATATAAGGTAAGGACATAATGACATACAAATTATTGAGAACAAAGTTCACAAATAAATCGTCTGGTATTCTTTGGGACATCAGCACATGACGCATGAGCCCAAAGGGAACAAGTCATACATCGTAACCAACTTTCGCCGGACTTAGAACGGGAAAAGATGTCATTACAATATATGCAAGCGCAGTCACTGTCGTCGTCATTTGCCTCGCATAAGAAATCTTCGCACCCTGAGCTATCATATATCAGAGCAGTTGTACGCTGCCTCGATGCTTTCAATCACTTCTCTGTTGGTTAGGCGTTTTTGAAAGCATGAATATTTATTTCATCCTCATCAAAAATTATTCTTTTAATTTGTCACTTCTTTTCTACCGGCGGATCCTTTAGTCTATTTTTAGTAATAATTTCTTGCATATTTGGAGTAGAAGCCAATCATCTCTAACAGGTTTCATTTTTCTTTTTCCCTGGCCTCGAATGAACTGCCCGTGTGGTGCTGGCGAAATAGAAGCAACTGGATATGTCAGTAATTGCTTCGATGGACCAGGTCTCACACCATCATCGTACGCTGCTCCAGCTAACTCAACGTATTAGACTGCTCTACACATATTTCCTAAATCACTTAAAATTAAAATAATTTTTGTTCCAAGAAGGGTAAACAGGTTTCAATGGCAAACAAAACACGACTGAGGAAAGGCGCGAACTTCACTCCGTTGACCTATTACGACGAGTGCGCAATTTTATCGCCCGCATCTTATACCACCCTACTCTAATACCGGAACTAAACACAACAGTTGAACAAGATGATTGGTAATTGTAACGCTTGCGACGAAACTCGAAACACAAATGATTGTGGACTGAATCGGCTTGATGTTGGTATGTACCACGGTATACTGTCTGATCCTGTATCATCGCCAGCAAAATTTTTATTTTCATTGTGCAGTAGAAGATAAGATTAGTAATAAGATACGATGGGACTGGCATTATCATATTATGATAAAAGTCCCTAAATAAATGTAAGAATAAAAAAATAAAAAAATGATTGTGAAATTGTGCATAGGATGAATTCTAAGCACTTAAGTTTTTTGTCTACCCACTTAAGAATTACATTCAAATTGCTATTCCTAACATCGTTACGAATGTAAAGGATCGGAGGGGCCTTTATCAGAATTCATCTTGTGGGCGGAAGTGGGTCGGGTCGTGTGTAATTAAATATCGTGTAAAGGATCGGAGGGGCCTTTATAAGAAGGATTCATCTTGTGGGCGGAAGTGGGTCGGGTCGTGTGTAATTAAATATCGTGTAAAGGATCGGAGGGGCCTTTATCAGAAGGATTCATCTTGTGGGCGGAAGTGGGTCGGGTCGTGTGTAATTAAATATCGTGTAAAGGATCGGAGGGGCCTTTATCAGAAGGATTCATCTTGTGGGCGGAAGTGGGTCGGGTCGTGTGTAATTAAATATCGTGTAAAGGATCGGAGGGGCCTTTATAAGAAGGATTCATCTTGTGGGCGGAAGTGGGTCGGGTCGTGTGTAATTAAATATCGTGTAAAGGATCGGAGGGGCCTTTATCAGAAGGATTCATCTTGTGGGCGGAAGTGGGTCGGGTCGTGTGTAATTAAATATCGTGTAAAGGATCGGAGGGGCCTTTATCAGGATTCATCTTGTGGGCGGAAGTGGGTCGGGTCGTGTGTAATTAAATATCGTGTAAAGGATCGGAGGGGCCTTTATCAGGATTCATCTTGTGGGCGGAAGTGGGTCGGGTCGTGTGTAAATATCGGTTAATTTTTCAATCACTATTGTTATTTTCACTTCAATCACAATTGTAGAGAAAATAACACAGGTCCATTAGTCCAGAGTAACAATTTAGTAGTACAGTTCAATCACAGAGCTAAATCACACACTTATGGCTATCCGAACCTTAGCGATTCGTAACGTAAGTATATCGCTGCAACCGCCATATTGTTATTGCGCATCTTTAAGAAGAAGAAGAAGAAATAATCTTTATTCAAATAAACTCATTACAAGCACTTTTGAATAGTCATATTTTGATTCTACCACTCATTCGGAATGCAGATTCATCACAAGAAGAATGAGCAAGAAACTTGTGTGTTGCTCTTTTTAATAGATGTTTTTTTTATATAAATAATTACAGTGTAACAAGTAAGAGGCATGCGACAATCAACATAGAAATCGCTACGCACTCATTATTAATGTAATCAGATAATATTGTCAGTGCTATGTATTTAAAATTTTTCTACAAAAACATTATTATCGTTAACGAATTCTTCAATTTTATAGTAAGCTTTTTTGCAAAGGAAGTGTTTTATTTGACATTTAAATCTTTTTTCTGGCAGATTTATAACAGACTCTGGTATTTTATTGTAAAACCTTACGCAATTGCCATAAAACGAATTACTAACTTTAGCCAAACGACATTTAGGTAAAATCATCTTCTATTCTATCGACAGATGCCGCTCTACACTATATACGTTCCGCTAGAGCAACCACGATCTGTCTGTCACTCTCGTTCGGTTGTCACTTGACATTGACAGCTAGCCGTAGAGGGAGTAGATGCGCCGGCGCCGTCAAATGCATAAACATGTCAACATTATGTTTAAACACTGGAATCCATAAAGCATTAACTATTAAGTATTATAATTATCAATAATAATAATAATAATAATCTTAGGACAATTCACACAGTGCCATCTAGTCCCAAGTTAAGCTAGCTAAAGCTTGTGTTATGGGTACTAGATAACCCAGATAAAAAATATCTATGATACAGATACATGAATTTTTTTTTTTCGTAAATACATACATATTATATATAGAAAACACCCAGACCGATACAAACAATTATACTCACGAATACAAATGTTTGTGCCGTGCGAGGAATCGAACCCGCGACCATCGGACGTAAAGCGGTGTGCTAGACCGCTAGACCACCAAGGTCGTCAATCAATATTGGAAATAACTCGTAACCCTATTTTGTTTCGAGTACTTTATTATAGTAGTATTAAACGAACTATCAATGCGTATGGAACGTAGAGGTAAAAATTAGATAAATATAAATACGTTTACGGTGCAAACACTATCGATGATGAGTTAGTAAGCATTGGTTACTTCGATCCAAGCTTTATTTTTTGCTTCATTTGATGAACCGTCTGTTCTTTTATTTAAAATGGTTTCTTTGTATGTATCTAATAGCTTTATAAGTCTACCTTTCTCATTAATATTATAATGTTGACTTATTTTAATGTCGGTCGATGAGCAGTCAGGCGCGAGATATAACCATTCGGTCTTAACCGAGGTAATCGGGTGACACCCCTGGTGCATCTGGCGTCCATAAGCTACGGTAACCATTTACCATCAGATTAGCCGTATGATTGTTTGCCACCATAGTAGTATAAAAAAAAAACCTCGGTTTACACGCTGTGCGCGGGAATGAAGATATGGGAATTGATACCATACTCAATGATTAAAAATGGCGCGAACAAAGGCATTTCTAAAAAATTCGCACAATAAATACAGACGGAACAGTTGTATTTAGTACTAGCTGTTCTCGCGACTTCGTCCGCGTGGAATTTAACTTTGTTTTCTAAAATAAAAGAATTTTTCAAAATAAAAGTAGCCTACGTAAAAAACGGTTATTTCAATATTACATTTATATCTATACATTAAAATTATAGTGTATAGATTCATATTTTTATTTGGCGAATAATTTTCCAAGCTAGATGAAAATGTTTTCTTATTAAAATTACGTTTCTGATTAAACACGTTTTTAAAACGAGCATCGGTTTGATGTATTTACTGTTAGTTTAGTTAGTTTATCATATTTACTGAGCAAAGCCTATTACTCACTAAACGATTACTTGAATGACGAGTGTGCATGGCAATAGTTGTTCATGCACTGAATTTTCATTTAATGTTAGACATAGACACCTATATAAATATACATTGTAAATAAACTGGCTTTAAAAAAAAAGTAATTCAATTGAGTTTCTTGCCAGTTTTTTCAATTTCTATATACAACTTTTGGTATGT
The DNA here is from genome assembly GCF_030625045.1 of Achroia grisella. NCBI lineage: Eukaryota > Metazoa > Arthropoda > Insecta > Lepidoptera > Pyralidae > Achroia > Achroia grisella. The sequence continues at coordinate 296,791 of NW_026712987.1, read as the reverse complement.
TTATATATATTTGACGTTCATAAGCGGCTAAAATGTCCTACATGAATAAATGATTTATGAATTTGAATTTGAATTTAGTTTTTGACGAATAATTATTATCCTGTTTTTTTATTTTATTTATTTAAATAACTTTAATGCACGTCATACGAGTCACTTATTCGGGGTTCCACTGAAAATCAGCGTCGTGGCTTTTGTGATGGCATAATGCTGAGATGGGCCCCTTACACACACATCAGTACACAGTGCGCGGTGGCGATGCTCCGCAGTGGTGGAGACGCATTTTTTTTTTATTTTTATCATTGTTTGTAAGGGAGGGGAGGCAAAGGCGCGGGAACAGAAAACTAACGGACTCTAATATAATAATCTGTGCTTACGATGTTACAGGGTAGATTTTGAACATATTATTTTCTTTTGTTTGATTTTCTTGTTCGCTTTTTTTTTTTATTTCATTATTTTTTCTCTTAATGATTTGTATTGTATTTATTATTTCTATTTATATTTTATAATAATTTATATGCTGCTGTGAGCGTCGTCATAGTTGTGTTGTGATGTGTGATAGTAATAAATATTATTCTATTCTATTCTTATTCTATTCATACATAAGTAAATGAAATGAAATGAAATGAAATGAATATTTATTGCTTAAAGAGTACATATGGCGGACTTAATACCTGATGCCATTTTCTACCAGGCAACCATGAGTTGTGCAGAGATAAGTTGTTGATGGTGCGTTGCGTAAAAAAATATAAACGTAACGCACGTAAAATATTATATTAAATAATATTATAATATTTTACGTTTTTTACGTGCGATCTCAAGAGTAATGAATTTGATTTACAAAAATTCCATAAAATTCTTGTGCAATAAGTAAATCTCTTAGATTTTTCAAGGATTCTGTAAAGTCATTGTAGGTCATAAAAATTATAATAAAAAAAACAACCTGCTTCTTCCAAAACCATTCATGAAAAGTAATTTATTGACAGATTAATAAATACATAAACGTAACTTTAAAGTCAAAAATCATTTATTCATGGACATAGCCACTTATGAACGTCAAATTTTTTACATTACAATTTTAATTTTTTCCCTACCGTCCAGTTCAGTATATAGGACAAATCGAGAAGAACTGGCAAGAAACTCAATTCAATATATTTGTTTGTAACACAACTTTGTGTATAACAATACATATATATAAATAATAAAAATTACTTATTTTAGATTAAATATATATTTAATATAGGTACGTGAACTGTCATCGTTACACTACAATGAATTCACTGGCAATTATAGAGTAAATAGATAATTAAAAAGTTATGTGTCTATGACATAACTTTTTAATTATCTATTTTTTATAAATTGGGGGCAAGCAATACATATTAATTTTGTGTATAATTTAAATTATATTAGTATATAATTAAAATTTATATTAGAAAATTACAAAATATAGATCCATTACAGTATGGCTCCCATTACGAATTAAGCTAAATTATTAACATAAAATTATCATTATACATAACTAAAAACATTAATTCAAGTTCTTACACAAACTATAAAAATTAAAATAGCATAAGTTCATTATTAAACATTTACATTAGTATTGTAAATTAATTTATTCGACTGGTAAAACTACTTTTGAAACAGCTCTAGAATGCAGTTCTCTATTAGAAGTCTGAACTTCAACAACCCTTACTTTATTATGTTAGCGCTATGATTAGGGGCTTTATTTATATGCCAGTTTTGGTTGTACATATATAAGTAGTTTATTTTAATAATAGTAATTTACAGCTATATATAGTAATGAAGAACAGTATACAAAAATTAGTGATCAGAAGTACAATATTTGAAGAATGTCTGTAGAAGAAGTTTAGGGGCTGTTCAAGTATTACGTAAGCAGATTTATCACAATTATTTACCCCTCATCCCCCGTTGTCAGCAAAAGTAAGCAAAGCTCTTACCCCCTCCACCCATGCTTACGTAAACATTTCTCAATTAATGTATTGTTTTTTTAACAAAGACAATGTGAGGGTTGCCATTCGTGTAAAAAAGTAAATTACGACCGATGACGTAATCATCATACAGACTCCCCGACCCCCATGTCATCCAAAATAAGCAAAGAAAAGACCCCCCGCCCCCCTATAGTGCTTACGTAATATTTGAAGGGCCCCGCGCCAAACGAACGCGCCACAGATGCACAATATAACGGCGCGTAGCCGCAGTAGGTATGATGAGCGCATTATGGCAGTATACGCGATGTTAGTACTAAGCATGAGTATTAACAATTACCATTGCCATAAAATGTTTTTGTGATCTTGCCCAGTGGCCATTGAAGAGGTGGAGTATTGGGATTTAAAAGTAATACAATTGAATCCTCCTTGAGATTAGGCAACGTCTTCTTCCATTTTGTACGTTCATTGAAAGAAGACAAGTAATCTCTAGACCATAACTTCCAAAAACGCTGCCTTACGCGTTCACAACACCTCCAAAACCGCAATCTATTTATAGGAAGATCCATCTTCCATAAGTATTAGAAGTTTTGAAATGTTTGCAGTTTGAAACACATCATCTGGCAATCTATACGATTTCTTATGAACTTCGTTAGTACCCATGAACGTAGCTAATTGTTCCAGATCATTTTCAGACATGCTAAATATTTGTGATAGCGTCGCTAAATGTTTTCTCAGTCTTGTGGAAGAAATTGCTTTTGGATTTTTTGCTCCAGATAACTTCGAGTACCTTTCCAAAACTTTATAACCATATGTTCTCAAATCCTGGGTTCCCAAATAGTAATTTATTTGTTGTAGAAACAAATTTGTCTAAAAAATTGTAAGCAAAAGTTTAATATCATCTTGAACTTCTTTATTAAATAACACGGGAACTCCACGTCCTCTTTTGCCTCTAACAACAACTCGTTTAAATGTTTTTACTAGAACACGCTCAGATGCACTTAACGTCCGATCGAATTCTTCATATTTTTCAGAAGTATTTGAGTCATTTTCCAAGTAATCATGTAGCATAATTCTTTGAAGTTCCCCAGGTCTGCGCCGATTCAGTAGCAAAACTCTGCAATATATTGTCTCTAATAATTGTATGTATACCCCTAGGTGGTAAGAACCTTCCTTAATTTTATTGGCAGCTTCTTCAGCGTGTTTGTTAAGATATTTTTTTTAAATTTTGAAATCATTTGCTAAAGGTATTATGGTAACTTTATTCCATTTTTTTTTGTTTAGATCGGTCGCAGCCTGACTTGAAACATCATATTTCCAATTGGAATCTATAAGGTGTATCAAAGTTTTGAGGCCCGCTTCTATTTCAGCAGTGTTTATTTCCATGTATGGCCCTTGTTTTTTTAATGCAAGCATAAATGCTATATTACAGCATTGCTTTATGCTAGTAGAAATATTCATTGCAAATGTAGGCGAATCAAATCTATCTTTTTTCGAATCATATTTACCTACAACCTTTGTAGCTGACACTATAACATCATAATATTTCGGATTAAGTGCACCTAATAAATCTTTCACTGATTGATCTTTTTTCATTATTTCAATTAACAATTTAGCTAGTTCTCTTATTTTTCTAGAAATTACATTCACAAAATGCATTTCTCTATGATTTTTTATATATTGTGACCCAAATGCACAAATAAGCAAATCTGATTTAGCAACAAACGATATCTTATCAGGTCTCATTCTGGGGAATACGGTTTCTTTAAGTTTTTCATCGATTTTTAAATGTTTTATTTTTTAATATTTTGAGCTTCTGACTGCACATTTTTAGTATTTTTTCCAGTGCACTTCTTTTTATGTTTCCATAAAAGATTTCTTTAATAAAATCCTAAACAATTAGTGCAAGGTAAATAATTAGTATATTTATTTCTTCTCATGGGCTTCGTTACTTCGACAGAATTTTGTATAAAATTTCCTTTTTTTCTTAGTTCCGTGATAAGTTTTTTTCTTGTTATACTTTTTATTAGGTACTGATAATATTTTTTGTACTTCTGAGCATGGTTTCTTAGTAAATGTCTTGCAAAATTTAGAACTAAAGTTTCGCAGTAAAAACAAATATCTTTATTACGGATTACTTTTTTTGAAGGATTTGCATATTTGGTATTACTATCTCATTTTTATTACTCCAAGAACATTATTATAAAGGTTTATAACTACATCTTGTTTCGAAGCATAATTTTTATTGCATGACGGACTCTCAATGGAAATTATTTCGTCGCAAGAAGTTTTATTATTATTACTAATATGACGACTAGTAATAGTATTGTTTATCTTCGATAATGATATTTTATTATCCACTATTTCACAATCCGGCTCGAAGGACCAGCGACCTATGGATACACTTTTGATGGTTATTTTTCAAATTAAAATACTTAAAATTTCAAATGTAATTGACAATTACTAATATTTTGTTTTTAACTGTATTTTCTATCCTATATATTTGTTTATTCTCTGTTCCAGTTGGTACATATTAACTTACAAATATAAACAAATAAAAACCATATACAATTAAACAAAACAATGCAATGAAATAGTTAGGATCATACAAAACAATGGTAATACAATATCAGTATAATTTTATCAATAAATGATGAAATCTATACAATAAATAATTTTCAACACTAACTTTTATGCCTGAAATTATCATGTATAATTCATATGTTTTTTTTTTTATTGGGTTGTTTGGGCTATTGTCAGATGTGTAGCACCTGTAGCACTGCGACCTACATAGATCTATTGTGCTCGCCCTTTTCAGAGTTCGCTACCTAGACCCGTCAGGGACAAGAATTGAAGGATATTCTTAGGAGCGATCGTTTTTATCTCCTCGGGAAAGAGTGTAAACTTTCCAAAGGAGATATTTCGTTTATGCATGAGTGGGCTACAACCACATAGGATGTGAAGCGGCGTTTCCTCTTCAGTTTGGCAGAATCTGCAGATACTTGTCGTGCATAGTCCTAGCTTAGCCATATGCTTGTTTAATTTGCAGTGTCCTTCAATTTGCATTAATTTGAGATGTCCCAGTTTTAGGCAACGAGGCACACCACCACAATTCATATGTTGCTTAAATGCTTATATCAAGAACCGATTAATCGTGTTTTACAATGATAAGCCAACAAATTATCGCATTGAGCATATCTATAGATAAAAATATAGCACTCAAGTATGCTAACTATATTACTTAGAATATATTTTAACTATTATGACTAACCAAAATTGTATACAATTGATACAAACGATAATATTATTAACTTTGACAATTTACCGGCATGCACTTATTAATGAGTTTATAACAAGAAATATAAACCACTAACCTTATAACAACATCTGAAATATGTTTAAATTCTACCTGACTGAGTGTTGGGAATAATATTTTACCAAGTTATTGCTTAACACCATAGAAACATGTATTTTATTTCATCCACATTCCACGTTTTTATAACCTCCAAGTCACAGTGTAATTCGCTTCAACTATGCTCATTAATTGTTTATCTTCGATAATGATATTTTATTATCCGCTATTTCACAATCCGGCTACGATTTGGACCATATGTTAATTTCAGGCATAAAAGTTAGTGTTGAAAATTATTTATTGTATAGATTTCATCATTTATTGATAAAATTATACTGATATTGTATTACCATTGTTTTGTATGATCCTAACTATTAAGACGTAGATAGCTACGTCTTTTGTTGATTCTTGGATGTTTCTTTCTAATATGACGGGACAGTTCATGTTAACTTGTTGTTTTTCGAATAATTCATCAGAGCTAGTCTGCAAAAAAATACATTTTATGTTTTAATAATTACGATGTTTTTGAGAAACGTAATATAAAGTAGAATTGAGTAATATTTTTTAATATAAGAATAAAGTATTTAACATTGTACATTTTTTCTTTTAGAAAAGAACAAATGAATAAATAATTATACATGGTTTATAGAGCCATGTACAGTACTGATAATACTGATGAAATTGAACATTATACTCCAAGAAACGTAGTGGTAAATAAGAAAAAAAATTTTGAGAAATTATCATGAATAAAATTAGTATGAAAAATTAAAAACATAATTAACAAAAATACAATTACTAAAAGACTCCAAACATAACAGAAAACACAACACAGAGGGATTATTCTCTGCTACATCAGGCCACCCTCCGCCGCCGTGCTCATCGTGCAGATCCAAAAGGTGATTTAATTTGACGATTTTTGACTATTAATGAGATTGCGAAACAAACTGTATTAGAAAATTATTTATTTTTATGTTGCATCTTTGCCCTTTTTCCCTTTATTGGAATTCCCGTTTTTATGTAATTTTTCGTTCCGGCTACGAAACTGGGTTGGTTAGCTATAGGAGTTACTGTATAATATGTATTTTTATTTATACTCACTTTTTTATTTATACTCACTTCAAACCTCAAGGAATTACTGTTTAATATTTATTTTTTATGGTACAAGAGGAGAACAATAGACAACAACAAGAAATTCATATCAAATACATGTCAAAAATATAAAAAAGTAAATCTTTCTAATAAGTCTAAAGAGTTCCGTAACAAGTAATTTCATAATGTAAATTTCTTATATAGACAATTTCTTTGCAAGTTTCCAAGATAGCCACATATTGGGCTTGGTACTAGACAGACAATTACGTAAATCGCAGCCATAAAAACTAAAATTATTTAAATATAAGTTTACAGTATATCAAAATTACTTATTACTAATTATAATAAAAAGAGGCGAGAATGGAAGCAAATTACGGATGAAACCATATTTTAGACTGACCCGGCCCACCAAGCCGTAAAAGTCTGGACATTTTAGTGAGCATGACTACTCAAAACACCAGACCACGTCAAAGCTACTCACAATTGCCATCTGATGGTTATAGTATTCACATTTTACATAAGAATGCATGCGGCAATCAATACATAAACCGCTACGCTTTTATATAATATTTCTAAAATAGTTAAATCAAGAAAGCAATGAGAAAAACAAATAACGTTGTATGCCAATAAACTAATTATTTACTTAATATGTTGTCATCTATAGAATAGAATAGAATAGAATAGAAAATCATTTATTCAAATAAACTTAATTTAAGCACTTTTGAATAGTCATAACAATTTGTTTTTTATCTCTCTTGTAATAAGCTCTCTTACACAAAAATTGTTTAATATAAGATTTGAATTGCCTCTCTGTCAGATTTAGTGCAGATTCTGCCAGTTTATTATAGAATCTTACGCAATTACCATAGAATGAATTACTGACTTTCTGCAGACGGCATTTAGGTAAAATTAGCTTCCAGAGCTATGTTATGTAATACAACACATGCAATAACAATATTAGCTGTGTTCCTCAATTTGGTTGCTAAGACTTTGCGCAGGCTGGGCATCTCCTTTTTAATACTCCAAACCATCTCTCCACTGAATTCCTCGCCTTTATTTCGACCTTCTTCAGCAGCTTATTGTGGTCAACGACATTCAATTCCTCTAAACCTTCTATATGTTCATTGGCTTCCAGAGCTATGTTATGTAATACAGCACATGCAATAACAATATTAGCTGTGGTCCTCAATTTGGTTGCTAAGACTTTGTGCAGGCTGGGCATCTCCGTTTTAATACTCCAAACCATCTCTCTACTGAATTCCTCGCCTTTATTTGGACCTTCTTCAGCAGCTGTTGTAGAATTAGACATTGGAGTAAGTAGGTGCCTTGTGCATATATAAACAGCATCTGCAACCAACATGCCATCAGATTCACTGTTCTGCAGTCTAACATTTAGTCGGGAATTTCGAAAATCCGACTCATGGGCGCTTCCAGCCCATCGCACTTGTTGTATATTGTTTATTAAATATTGTGTCATTCATTTTTAATCTATGGTATCTGTACAGTGGCAGATTGCTTTATCTTATTTATCTGTTTTTTGTTATGCTCTACTCTGTCCAGTTTTTGGTCTTAAAAATTTTTTTTTGCACTTTAAAAAAATTGGATATCCGTTTTTGTGTATTACTGTAATAAAAGTATTTTTTCGTATGTTCTCTTAAAGTTTTATTCAAGTCAAATAACAGCACTACTATGTCCTGTATTTTGAAACATGTATCACCAACCTGTATATTTATAGAAAGTACCCTTTTCTGCTCCAATACTGTTCTGTATGCTCAATACGTATTCGCTTATTGATTTTAACATGAGTGCAGTCCAGTGCCCCTATAATATTCTTGAGGCCACCATATATATCTATACGTCCTAGTTATTTGAATTCATCCTTTACTCTCTTGAGGTTCCTTTCAGAATTTGGGAATCCTATAAAGTTCTGCATCCGAGAGGCTAAGGCTGAAGGACTTCTTCGCAGGCTGTCTCTTTTTACAATATGACACATTGTTAATTGGGATTTATTAATAAGATCTCCACATACTGCTTGGAAACTACCTAATACGGCTGGCAACGGTAGTGAATGTAGAGTAAAATAAATAAATAACTTATTTTTGCTGACAATCATCAGCTTGTCCCAAGACATAGGCCTCCTCCAGAAGACTCCAGGCTCCTCCTCCTCTCCAAAGAAATAAATTACCAATCTTTAAAGGCGCTACGCGAGTTTTGGCACGTAGCAGGTTAGTGAAGACCTTTCCATTACTGTTTATTGACCGTAAGTAAAAATTGACCGCGTAAGCTACCTGTGAAGCATCGACGAAACAGTGGAGATCTATAACGACTGGGGATGGACATAGCACAGATCTTGGTATGGTGAGGGTAAGCAAATTTTTTAAGTTTGTAACAACCTTTTTCAAAATTTTATGCATTTCTACTGGCACTAAATCATCCCAAACTAATTTTATTTGCCACAATCGTTGTAAAATAATTTTAAGTGTAATAGTACATGCACCTAAGAAACCCATATCAAATATCATATCAAGGATCAAATATTTTGCATGTATTTGATAAAGTGATCCTCTTGGTAATATAGAACAGAACAGAACAGAACAGAACAGAAATTTATTTAAATAAACATAACTTAAGCACTTTTGAATAGTCATAACAATTTGTTTTTTATCTACCACTCGTTCGGAAAGCTGTCTCATCACAAGAAGAACGAGCAAAAAACTTGTGTGTTGCTCTTATAAATAATCCTTGTAAGTTTACATTTACAAGTCGAAACGTGTGAATACAAACTACCAACAAGCACTAATTTTTTGGGTCAAATATAATCATGCAATAAGATTAAATCAGTCGTAGTGATAAGAGCTGACCAGTCCCTACAAGCAGCACTCGTTCACGAGTATGACGGATGAGCCAGCCATCACTGCGCTCGACCATATTTTAGGGTGCCCATTGACCCGGCCCACCACGCCGCCACATGTCTGGACATTTTAGTGAGCATGACTACTCATTCCACACGACCACGTCATAGCTACAAAAATTACTATATGGTAGTTACAGTATTCGCACTTTACATAAGGATGCATGCGGCAATCAATACAAAAGCCGCTACGCTATCATATATCAAAAAAGCAGTATGAAAATTAAAATTATAACGTTGTCCGCAAATAAATTTATTCTTGCTATATATTGCTATAAACATCTATATAATGGCTTTTTTGAAACATTTGTTTAATATAAGATTTGAATTGCCTCTCTGTAAGATTTTAACATTTGGTTAAACATAATCTTTTCAAAAATAATTTAACTTTGTGTAACTGGCAAAATAGAAATTGGTCTATAGTTGCCTAGCTCAAATCTATCTTTAGATTTAAAGAGTATCTATTAATTTGCTAAATTTCATTAATTGAGGAAACACGCCATTATCAACACATTTATTGAAAATAGTAGCTAGATAAGGAGCAACAATATCTATGAATGAATTAACTACTTTAACTGACATGTCCCAGAGATCTTCCGTATTTTTTAAATTTAACTGTTTGAATATTTTTATGACATGAAAAGGGCTGACATGTGAAAATTTAAATGTTAAAGAGCATAAGCAGCATTACTAAGAAATGTTTTTCCTCGAATTGGAGATGAGTCTATATTTTCTTCGTGTTCGTCTATGTTTATTTATATAAATTAATATGTCAGAAATAGGTGTCCAATAAAACACTAGACACTTATATTACTTGATTCTTTTAAAAAATCTACAGTTTGCACCCTATCTTGAAAGATTCTTGGACAATTATCTTAAAATAATTTTGATGTATAAAAATGATCTACGCAAGCAAACGCTTCACAAGAACCTCGACCACGTTTTTACAAATGTGTGATAATTCATTCTCATCTGAAGCACCTATTAAAGGTATTCGACTGTGAAGTGTCTTTTAATGATTTTAATATTTGGTTAAACATTCTACGGCAAATTTAACTTAGAATCTCGTGCTCAGAAATGGTGCGGATGCCTAGCTCAAATCTATCTCCAGATTTAAAGTGACCGTATTCAAACGCTAAATTTCATTAATTGAGGAAACACGTTTCACTATTTCTCCAAAAAATAAGTGGAAGATGCCAATATCTATGAATGAACTAACTCTTTATCATGACCTGTCTGCACATTTTTTGTGTCACCAGACACTACGTATTTATGCTGACAAAAAGGTACTAAGATGTCGATCAAATCATGTTGCACAACGGGGCCGATGTACTTTTTTTATTTTAAATACAATTTTCCACAGACATATTCGTCCGTGCCTTTTTTTAATTTACTTTAATATTATTATATTTCTTTAATTTCCACTTTTGTACAACTCCAGAGGAGCCTCCAGCCGAGATGTTACAATTTGCCTAACAGTGGCACCGAGGCAGACCTTATCCGTCTGGCCCAGAACCACCGCTGGCCGGCCGGGTGAGTTGACAACATGCAGTGTCACCCATCTTTATTAGGAGCCAATTACATTTACCAATATGCATATACAATTATATATATGGGGGCCGATGTACTGGATATCATTTAAGTATTTATGTGATGTCTTCTCGGAAGCGTCAAATACTACGCGAAGTTTTGTAGTTTCGCTATTTTGTCGAGTGACCCGAATTGAGGTTTGTCGATAACAGTCTTCCATTTCTTTAACTTTTTCACTTAAACTTATACCAATCCTGGGACAGCTTCTGTTAAAGTTATCGGTTGACTCATATGATGAGTTTTCCTCTCCTTCTAAATCTGATAAGACCACTTTTAACGATTCATAGGAGTTATTAACTGGTATATTCAACTGACGTTTATTTCTATTAGTAATATTTGATTCATTAAGACTGATGGTATCAATTATTTCATAATCTGAAAATTTTTTAGTAAGACATGTTAAACATTTCCAGGGAAGCTTTCTGTCTGAATCCATCAAATAAAATCTTTGCATAGATACATTGGTACAATCAATATGGAATGTTTGTGTACATAAATTACAACGTAAATATTGTCTATTCAGACTATTCAGGGCCGATTGGGCGGGCGGGCCTTCTGGGCGGCCGGGTTGGGTGCTACCTTGCTTACAATTGCCGGGGGTTTAATCCAGGCATTGTTAGCAGGCAGAGGGGCGGGTAGGAGTGGCTCGGGTTGTGTTTGAGCCTTGGCGGGGGCACGTGCCGGAACACGGTTGCCCTGGGTGTGGGTGGCCTTCTTTTGGGCGGGACGTGGGGCGCGTGAACAACCGCGGTAATTCGCAGTGTGACCCTCTGTGAGGCAGAGGGTGCAACTGGGGGGCGTGGGGGTATTGGGCCTACAGCCGCAATCTGCGGTGGCGTGATCGCCTAGGCACTAAACGCACCGTGGGCGAGCGAAGCAATTACGGGCAGAGTGCCCGCAATTCTGACAACGGTGACATTGTCCGGGGTAGGTACGCTTGCGAGGCGCCTCTACGGATAGAGAGGATAGTTGGCAAACGCTCTTTATGTCAAAGATCGATTTGCCTTCGGGAGATAAGTCCAATATGACTAGCACAAGGTCGATAGCGGCCTTGTTGCGAGAGCGCGACTGATACATACGACGTACCTCGTGCGCTGGGAAATTTTGGGACTGAAGGTCCTCAAGGATGGAGTCTGTAGAGAGCTCCTTGGGTAAGCCGCGTATTACAACGCGGAGCTTTTTCTCTTCCTCAAGAGCATAGGTGTGATAACCTATGTTTTTCTCTCGCAGGAAGGTGGTGAGACGACGATGGTCGTCAGATGATGGGACTGTAACTTTGATCCCTAGCGCGGTAGCCTTAGCATGGCTGAAGTTGATGTGCTTATTTTTAAGCACATTTGACACCGTATTCCAGGCACTTTTGTCCTGGATGATGACGGGGGGCGGGGCTTTGGTCTCGGGGTGCGACTTGCGTGCTGGATGGGAGCCCTGGGTCTTCTTGGCACGCTTGTTGCCAACAACGATAAAATCGTCCTCGTCTGAGGAGACCGGGGGGATGGGAGAGGGGACGTCGCCGTCGCGGATGGCGTTGAGCTCCATACTAGGAGCGTCAGGCTCCGCCACGGAGTCGTCCTGCTCCATGGACGGAGAGGCGGGTTCGGCCTGGTCGGCTTGGGTTGGGGGAAGCGGCGGGAGCCGTTGGGAGTCCTCAAATTCGTCAGTGTCAGTCTGAGTCATTGGGAACGCGGGGGCGAGCTGTACACTAAGTGCACAGGCTTGGCGGCTTTAAATGCTATAAAGGCATTTAAGATGCCGGGACACTTTTTTTCCAGGAACTGGAAGACCAGAGGCATATCGGCCTCTGATAAGGACATTTTTCATAGAACGGTAATTACACAAAAGAATAACAATATAAAAATGAGATAAGAGTACTTAAGATAAGGACGGTCGTCGGCGGGTGCAGCCGACGGCGTCAGCGGGGGCCTCCCTGCCGGGCGAGTGCCTATTGCTATGTGACCCTATATGTAAGATCACTAATCTTATTGAGTGAAAAATGTGGACCTAAGCGAACCTACTTGGTGGCGTCGGCGGGTGTTGGTGGCAGCGGCGGCGGTTTGGATCGGCGCGTCGCGCAATAGGCGTGACGCACCTCCCTAACTCACGACAGTCCATGCCACTGAGCGTCCACACACAACACTTCACTTGAACGAAAGAGTTCCTCCTTCAGTCTTCACAACACAACACTACACACGCGGAAAGTCCTGTAGTACCGTGTCGGAACGGATGCCGAGAGCGCGGACGGCCGCGGTCGGCGCGGGACACGGAGGCCCCGGGCCACGCTAGGTGCACCGCGTGCACCTAACACGCGGCGAAGTAGGATGAACGCGCGAACGTAACTGCGCTACGTGCGCGCGCGCGGCGGGTCGCTCGAGGGAGCAGAGAACAGCGAGACGGCGGCGGGACTAGCGAGCACATACGTGCGTTCGCTAGCGCGTCGGTCAGCGGAATTCAGGCCGCACACCGAGTTTCGCACCCTTTTATAGACGCGCCGCACGACGGTGGCGCCGCCAGCAGAAGTTACAGCTAACACTAAATATAGTTTTAAAAAATGTTTCTTTAGGCTGTCAGCAGATATTGTGAAAAGTTTATGTGAAGAGCTGGAGCCTACTTTAAAGATCCATCCAAAAAGATCCAATGATTTAAGCATTGAAACAAAAGTAATTTTATCTTATTGTTGATACAATATTTTTATTACTTATATTCTGAAATGATATTAAATATATAAAATGTTTTCAGGTATTAACAGCATTGTATTTGTATGCACATGGGTCTTAACAAAAACCCACTGGCGAAGCACAAAATGTAGCACAACAAATAATTTCCAAAGTTTTATCAGATGTAACTGCTGCATTAAATAGTTTAGAAATGAGAAATAAGTATTTTAAATTCCCTCAAAATGCTACAGATCGTAATGCCAATAAGTTGCGGTATGTATAACAATATAATAATTGCATTCAGTACTATCATTTACAATATATATTGTATATACACACAAGAATATATCAAAACAAATAAAATAAACAATAAATTAAATTGAATTTAAAATAAATAGTAATACAAATAATATGTAGTGAGTTCCAATTTATTGCATGTATATTGATATGATTTATGACTTCTTACAGATTTTATGAAAAATTTGGCATTCTAAAACTCTTTCTTTTGGGAGTATTTTTATATTTAGCTGTGTATTGAAAGTTATTCCTAGGAATTCTACTTCTTGGGATGGTCTGATTATCGATTTTTTCCAGTTTATATTGCATCAAAGCATCATTAGAAGTTCTATTGCATTCTGTACTTGCCTTTGAAGTACTTCCTTTCTCTGGTGAGCGAACAAGAAATCGTCCAGGTATACTAAAACCCTTATCCCTCTTGCTCGAAGTACTTTTGCGATCCAACTTGTAATTCTTGAATGCCCAGGGAGCACTGGCTAAACCCATGGGCAGGCAAGTCATTTGGTAAACCATACCGCGATAACTGAGAGATATATATATAATCTGCGATGACTCTTTTTTATTGGTACATGTAGGTAAACTCTTGATAGATCTATTTTGCACATGTAGTCGTTTCTTTGTAAGAAGTTTGGCACTTTGGACTGATTTATTAGGCGGAATTTCTTTGGTTTGAGGTAAAAGTTTAGCCGTTGAAGATTGAATATTTGGCGCTTGCTTTTGTCTGACTTCCTCAATAGAAATATTTTGGACAAGAAACCTGTTTTTTGCGATACTTTTTCGATAATTTTCTCCTTTTCCATTTTTATTATCTCTAAGGTCATCTCTTTTGATTCTCGCGTTACGAATTTTTCTATTTTCTGTTTCGACAGACGTAAGAGGAGGTATTTGAACAAATGGTATCCCATAACCATTTATTATCTTTTGTATCAGTATCGGTGCGCCCAGCTTCTTCCACTGATACGCAAACCGCGCGAGCTGGCCTCCTTCGAATGGAGTGTCAAAAGGAGGACGGGCGGTCCTTCTTATGATGTGGTCGTTTTTTTGTTATTTTGGGCTTATGTTGTTTGTCCCGACCCGATGTAGAAGTAGATGGATATGATTTCTTCCACTCCGCGTGTCTAGATTTTTGTTTTTGATCAGCTTTGTGTTGCTTGTTCTGACTAAAACTAGGTTGCAGAGACTTTTTTGTTGAGCGAAAAACGCGTGAAAAGCCGCCTTGCTTATTTTTAGAAATTCTTCTAGACATCCCTCATCAAAAATATGCGTTTCTGAAGGCGGGATCTGAGAAAGCTTTGTTGCCAAGAAGCTGTTAGCAGGTTTAAATATTTTGCGTCTAAATTCTATTAGTTCTGCTCTGCGCCCACAGCTATAAAGAGATCGTCTGATATATTTTTAAAGATGGATGTGTTACTAAAAAGCATCTCTTGTACATCGTCTAATATTTCAGGGTGCTTAGCCGCTAATTTCTTTATTTGTTCTACCAAGCATTCTCTTTGTTTTAACAGACCATGGCAAATAGTATCTAGGGCCGTATCAGTGCCCGATAATAGGTCAGAGCTGAAACTTTTTGCCATACCCATAGTTGATCATGTATGCGCAGCGCATCAAATACTGGAGCAACGCGTATTGTTTTCTGTACTTCCTTATACCTGATTCTATTCCATGAGCTCAAACCCAGTTTTTGGCATGCTATGCCTTGCACTTTTATCTCCTCTGACGGAGCCGGGATTAAAGGGTCATCTTCCTTCACTTCTGGCAAAAAACTAATATGTTTAGAATGTTCTGAACTACTTTTATGACTTCGCAGGTTGAGCTCCGGAATTTGAAATGTCCTTGCAATGTCCTTGTGTTCATTAAGAAATTCCCACAAATGTTGTAATTGAGTGTAAGTAACTCATCGTCTACTTTGCTGTACTTCACTGAAATTAAGTCAAGTAATATTATTTCTACTCTAATAATAAAACTGTAGAGAGAGTAGAAGCTCATGGAATATTATTTGTTTGCTTCTGTAATTTTTATTTAATATATTTATTTCAGTGATTAGTAATTATTAGATTAATGCAAAGTGAAAAAGATATTGTATTTATTTCCACGGAAAGACAATTAATTCAAATTACAACTCAACACCGATTAAGCAAACCACAATATAGAAAAATTATATATTTGGAGCACTTACATGCAACAAATTTTAGACACCAACTTTGGACGAAATTTTGTAGAGCATTTGAAAGACAAAAAATTTTTTGGGACTCTTTTTCGTCATGCTTTCAAATTCTAAAGCATTTCCTAATGAGAAATTATCATCGTACGGTCGTTTCAAATAACAATTGTTATTTAATAGAAAGTTTATAAATATTATTAAAATATGTTTTGTAAAAATAACTAATTATGTGATATTGAAAAATTTAACTTGTTAATTTTTCGCGGTTAAATGCTAACAGGCCAGAGACAATTTTACGTTCACCCTATTACTAAACAATTCTTAAACAGTTCACCTAATTTGACGTCATGGTACAATTTTAAGCAGGACTGTTTAAGGCCTGCTATTAAACTGCCTAAGGACTGTTTCTTATTCGGTCATAGTAGTCTTCCAGATTATTTGCAACGTCGGCTAAATATTTTAAGTAGTTATTGGGCAGAATTTGACAATAAACATCAGAAGCTGTTAGAGTTGGGTATAGAGAATCATGTATATTTTATTAAAAAAGAATTTGGAAGGGTGAGGGGGCAGGTATGAGCTGATCAAAACGTTTATTTAAGACTATCAGCCAACGACAGCAGATAGACCAAGAATTCCGGTGTTAAAAACTTTTACTGGTCAGTCGCACCAACCATCAATATCTTCCCGTGGAACGGACAGCAGAACAGAAGATATGCTACAAAAACAAATTTAAATCGTACAATATCAAACATAGACTTAAGTTCAATAACAGACAGAGGGGAGTTCGACGACTTATTAACTTGCAGACTCGCTACACTCGGAGCTGGAAAGCTAGTTGGAGGGGTCCAACCAGGAATATGGACAGACTTTTTACAGTTATGAAGAGGAGTTTAATTAAATTAAAAAGGCACTAAATGAGAAAATGTCAATGGTACAGACAGCAAATTCAACTTCTTAGTTGGAAATACCTACGTTCCAAGGAAATTATAATAGTTGGGTTTCCTTTAAGGATCTCTTTATGGAGAGCGTTAATAATCATGTCCAATGCACAAAAAATGCAATACCTGAAGTAAAAGAGGTGGAAAGGCTTATTCAGCATCTTCAGTTCCGAAAATTATTCTATGTGTTGCAATATACTCAACCATAGATACAATATATATATATAAATTTTTACATCGCATATTAAATACATTGATGAACAGTTCATTGATGCAGCAGCAATCATTAAACCACATTAAACGTATTCGTAACACATCGATGGAATGTTTAAATGCTATTAAAAATTTAGGAATAGATATCGAAACATTTTTGGTACATATTTTAACACAAAAGTTGGATAGTGACACATACAATGACTATATGGAGTCATTAGAATATCCTAGAGAATTGCCTATATTAAAAGAATTTTTGAAATTTTTGGAAACTAATTCACAACTTTGGAGACCGCACGTGAAAAACAAGACAAGTATACATTAAAATAGACAATTAGATATAATGGAACAAACGAAGCAGGAGGTATATCCAATCATGATATGCATCACTAGGCGGCAATATATGTCCGTCATGATTGCGACTGGATTTGCAGTTTTTGGATGGTGGCGCTGCAAGCGGGCGCCTGCGGTGCCAGCGACGCTGGAGCCGAGAGCTCCCCAGCAGCCGATCAGTGTGTGTATGAATACGAGAATAACGAAAATGTTGTCAAAAATAAAAGAAATATTTCAGGATCAGAAATTAATAAGAATTATAAATTACCAGTCCTGGAGTTAAGAATGTTTGACGGAAATGTAAGGAGCTGGTTGGCGAAAATGGATGAAGATAAGAATGTGAATGAAGCAGACAAATTTCAATATTTAGTCCAGGTTATGACGCCAGGAACAGAGTTGCTCGGAAACAAGTGCGTGTGTGAAAGCAAAACAGAAGGACATCACCTATGCTAAGATCAGTGTACGCCATCCCTAACGCGTGTCTACACACGCGCGTTAGGGATGGCGTACATAATAGTTAGAATAGAATTTTTTTATTAACTCGTTTTTACAGTAATAACATAAGAAATACAAGCATAATTTACACATTAAAAAACGGAGTCAATGTGTATCAGCATAATGCTGGAAATAGTTTCATGATTTTCAGTTGGGCCCCCAGTACGGACGCGCAAATATTACAATTAAAAAATACGTATACATTAACTTAATAAATCAGATACTATGCAATTAAAATAAAAATAATAATATCAAGAGAAAAGTATATAAATAATAAAAAGTAAAATTATATATTAATAATCTTAAATAATAATCACACAATAACATTACAATAACATAATAATAATCCTATTAATAGCTTTTGTATTGTATTATATCATCTTGATAAATCACTCGATTTACTAACAAAATCATTAGCATCTGAAAGAAACAATTGTACATCATCTTGTAAGTAGTAATTAAGATCACAAGCACATCATCCCCATTCGAATCTTTCGCGGCCGGGAATATGTTAATTTTATTTTACACTAGCTTGTGCCCGCGGCTTCCCTCGCGTTAATTTATCCCCTTAGAGGTGGAATTTATCAAAATCCTTTCTTAGAGGATGCCTATGTCATAGTAGCTTTATGCATGCAGTCTCAGCCCGATCGGTTTAAAATAGACAAAGATTCATACAAACTTTCATCCCCTAATTTATCCCCTTGGGGGTAGAATTAATCAAAATCCTTTCTTAGCGGAGGATGCCTACGTCATAACATCTACCTGCATGCCAAATCTCAGCTCGATCCGTCCAGTGGTTTAGGCTGTGCGTTGATAGATCACTGTCAGTCACCTTTGTGTTAGATTTCATATTTCATTTAAAATCAGTTCGCATTCGGTCATCAAGGACGCCGCGCGTACTCATTACAATCATTAATCAGTTATATTTTCAGTTTCAATACACAGTTTTAATCAAGTTTCTATCAGTATCATTTATCAGTTTCACCTATCAGAATCTTTATAGTGGTAGTTTTCGCTATTCTGCTACGAAGTGCTGGAATAATATACCTCCTCCTATAAAAGATTCTTTAACTGTGCAGATTTTTAAAAATAAATTTAAAAAAATACTCCTCCTCACTCAGAAAACTGTGCCGTGATGTGTCTGCACTCCAGGAGCGGGGTAATGCAAGGTAATACTAGTGTCACCAGAATTTATGTTTTCAGTGTGTAGTTTATGTTTGATGTTTATTTATATATGGTAGTAGGTCGTAAATGTTTGCTTTGTGTTGTCCGCCTGGATTTATGTATGTATGTGTATTATTATTATTATTTTATTATGTTTATTGTATGTAAGGTGCCCGCTGAAAAGCAGCGTCGTGGCGTCCCGTCACGACATATGCTGAGCGGAGACCTAGTTGGTACTCTAATTATTAATATAAAATGTAAATTTAATTTTAAAAATTATTTTCAGTGTACCAAATAAACAATTTTCTTTCTTTTCTTTCTTTCTATAGTTTCGGCACTACCCGAACTGAGCCTGTGTTATTAGTGAAAGTAGGACAAGAAAATCCGAGTGTGTTAAAGCAAACCAGAATCACATCGTCTCCGAAATCTCTGAAATAGCTGGACCGATTTTGACGGGACTTTTTTTGTTAGGTAGCTGATGCAGTAAGGGGTAACTTAGGCTAGATTATTTTACAAAAATTCTTTTGTTTTAGGAAAATAAAGTTAAATTCAACGCGTGTCCATTTTGAAACAAACCGACTCATAGAGCCTTATCTGGTGGAGCTAGGGACAATCAAATATGAGCAGGGGACCGGGTCGTTTATCATAGTGGTTGTGAGTAAAAAACTTTATAATGCAAATGATTTCCTTTATAATTATACTGGACTCGTGTAACATCCACTGGAGAGATCTTAAATTATATTTATTTTTCGTGGATTATGTGTTTAATTCGTTACAAAATTTTGGATGCAGATTTGGATAGTGTCATTTGGAATATTTTGTTTGCTACAACAAAACGCCAAATGGATTACCTCTTCCAGACAATTAGCTGATGGTAAACTATTGTAGTAGTCATGAAGAAGGGACAACCGCCTCTACCCTGGCCGTTGGGACGCGTCATCAAAATCTACCCTGACAGCGATGGAGTCACAAGGTTTGCTGAACTGAAGACGAAGAGAGCGTTCAACAAACTCTGCTCTCTACCTCTCAATTGAATTCTTCAACCCGGGAGACTGAACATCATCGTCAGCTGTGCGTTGATAGATCACTACGTCAGTCACTTTTGAGTTATATATATTTAGATTTAATTATATAAAATTACAGTCCATCCAGTATTTAATTTGAAAGTCCATAGTTTAAAGTGGAGAGATCTTAATTTATATATTATATATTATGTGTTTAATTCATTACTAAATTTTGGATGCAGATTTGGAAACGGTATCATTTGGAATATTTTTGTCTGCTTCAGCAAAAGACCAAGTGGATTGCCTCTACCAGCTGTGGGTACGCTAGTAGTCATGAAGGGACAACCGCCTCCACTCTGGCCATTGGAACGCATCATCAAAATCTACCCTGACAGCGATGGAGTCACAAGGGTTGCTGAACTAAAGACGAAGAAGGGTACTTGCTGAGAGCGTTCAAAAACCCTCTCAATTAAATTCTTCAACCCGGGGAGACAACATCGTCGGCCGCGGGACTGGAGTCCGCAAGCATTGCTGCGGAGCGCGGCTAGGAGGGTGCGAATAGCACCGAACCTGCCGAGCACACTTCTGATCTCGCCACTGAGTACGACTGGCGCGCTCACTCTTACATTTTAATTAGCTTATCTGTATTACAAATTACAGTCCATACAGTATTTAATTTGAAAGTCTATAGTTTAAACCTTAAACTACAATACCAGAGAGATGATAAAAAAAAAATAAAGATCGACATTTCATTTGCCATTACCTACAGAAAATATTTTAAATTAATTGCCAAAACCCAAAGAACCTTTAAACCACAATCAAGAGCTTTTTATACTCGTGCGAAGATATTCGAGTAAAACTAAAATAATTATAAAAATAATCTCAGGACAATTCACACAGCGCCTTCTAGACCCAAGCTAGGCATAAGCTAGCTAAAGCTTGTGTTATGGGTACTAGATTACTGATACAAATACATAGATATTTGCGAAGATATTCGGGTAAAACTAAAAAAAAAATCTCAGGACAATTCACACAGCGCCATCTAGACCCTAGTTAAGCTAACTAAAGCTTGTGTTATGGGTACTAGATTACTGATACAAATACATAGATATTTTTTTTCCTAAATACATACATATTATATATAGAAAATACCCAAACAATCGTACTCATGGATACTAATGTTTGTGCCGGGCGAGGAATCGAACCCGCGACCATCGGACGTAAAGCGGTAGTACCGACGTCATAATGTGGCAAGACTTAGAAAAAAAAATTACAAGTGCAGAATTCATAAAATCGCTTAACTTCAAAAGACTCGCGTTTCAGACTTAATCAGCAACACATATTTTACTTATTGAATGACGCAAATATAAGACAATTAAATGCAGGTATGTTTTAAAAATTAAACGTAACTAATCTAAACCAAATATCAACAGCGCCACAGTATTTAGAGGAGATAGAGAAAAGCGACATCGAAGGAGATTTGATGGCAATATTTAGATTACGAAACTCAGAGCAATTCTGGAAAAAACCTAGAAACGATGTTGTGTGTACAACTCGTTGTTAGGTGTATATACGATCTTATAGATTATGGTTTTAACCTATAGTTTTAATGTCAAATAACGACTGATTCACATAATTGTAAAGAAATTATTAAAAGGTAATACGATTCTGCACACGTACATATTATTTTTTAGTTAACATACCACCACAACACTAAAAGAACTCTACCACAATCCTCGACATTCGTCGATAACGAGAAGATTCATATTTTGTATCAATGTCCACTTTATTATGTACTAGCTTTTCCCCGCGGCTTTGCTCGCGCTAATTTGTCCCCTTAGGGGTGGAATTTATCAAAATCCTTAGAGGATGCCTACGTCATAGTAGCTTTATGCATGTAAAGTCTCAGCCCGATGGGTTTAAAATTGACAAAGTTTCATACAAACTTTCAACCCCTATTTTATCCCCTTGGGGGTGGATTTCATCAAAATCCTTTCTTAGCCTATCATAACATCTCAGCCTAACAGCCGTCATAACATCTATCTGCATGCCAAATTTCAGACAGATCCGTCCAGTGGTTTGGGCTGTGCGTTGATAGATCACTATGTCAGTCTGTCAGTCACCTTTGAGTTATATATATTTAGATGTTTAGATTTAATTTTAGTATTCCACTGTATTCATCAATATTTCCATTATTTGAGTGTGCACAAAATTGTTGAATCTGCATATTCGTTTCCTGCGATACCCGACAAATTTCTTCAGCTTTTATCAATGATAATTCTCTAGTTCGTAATAATCTATCTTTTACTATAATAATAATCTCAGGACAATTCACATAGCGCCATCTAGTCCCATGTTAAGCTAGCTAAAGCTTGTGTTACGGGTACTAGATAACTGATACAAATACATAGATAAATTTTTTTTTCGTAAATACACACATATATATATATATATACATAGAAAACACCCAGACCGATACAAACAATCATACTCATGAATACAAATGTTTGTGCCGTGCGAGGAATCGAACCCGCAACCATCGGATGTAAAGCGGTGTGCTAGACCGCTAGACCACCGAGGTCGTCAAAATGAAACGAATGAAATGAAATATGGCAATACCTGCAGTGGACACTGCAAGCTGAATAACCACATGGCGATTAGGCCTTAGCTTAACATCAATCTGCAGATTTTGCTAAATTGAAGAGGAAACGCCACTACACATCCTATGTGGTTGTAGCTTTGCCATTTATTCAAATAAACTTACATTGAAGCACTTTTGAATAGTCATTACATTTTTTTAATCTACCGCTCATTCGGAAAGCTGTCTCATCACAAGAAGAACGAGCAAGAAACTTGCGTGTTGCTCTTAAACTTAGACTCATCACATGCCTACTTGAGAAGTAAGGTGTTGTTTACACTTAGCTACTAATATTTTAAAATCTTCTTTATTTTCATTTTTAGACTCATCATATACCTATTTGAAGAGTAAAGTCTTCTTCAAACTTAGTGTTAAAACCACAAGGTCCTAAGGGTACTACAAACCAAAACACTACACTCGTGTATATAAGGTTTATTGGTCGGTTTCAAATACAGGTACAGGTACAAAAATATTAAAAATAACATATGAGAAATCAATAAAACGAAACATTAGCGCGTTTCAAGATAAAGAATGAATACATTAGAGGAAGTATGAAAGTGGCACCGGTGTCAGAGAGGTTGAAGAGTAATCGTCTATCATGGTATGGACATGTAATGCGTAGGAATGAAGAGAATATTTTAAGAAAGATGCTACAAATGAATGTGGATGGTTATAAGGGCAGAGGAAGGCCAAAAAAGAGATGGATGGACTGTGTGAAAGATGATATGGTAAGAAAGGAAGTAAATAACGCGATGACTGCGAACAGGGATGAATGGAAGCGAAAAACATATTACGCCGACCCCAAATAAATGGGATAAGGATGAAGCAGATGATGATTAGCGCGTTTCAATTTTGTTACAGCGCCATCTATTGGCGTTGAATGCACTATTTGTACGGGCAACCGCACATGCCTGCTTACTGTGCAATACACAATTGCCTACACATGCAATTTCACTTCTATACATTTCACCTCATTATATTTATTTTAGTAATAAAAATCAGAGTTCGAGTAGCATTCAACCAAGGCGGTTTTATTTAACAAAAACCCCTCATCAATCAATCAATAGCATTATCACGGAACTGTGGGCTTAAACCCCCACATTCTTTGGTCCTTCGAGTCTTTGACCTTACTCCTGTTCGGTCGAAGGCGGGATCTCGCGTTGAAGAACTTTAAAAAGTGACAATCGCGGAATCCTGTAAGTGGTGTCACGTGGGCCGAGAGCACGGTTCACAGACATCGCATCATCAGCATCAGAGCAGAGCATCATCATCAATATCAGTGTAACAGCAGAGTGAAAAGCAGATCAAGTAAGACTGTTCCTTTAATTATTAGCTATTAAAATATAAGATGGAGCTAATCAAGCGTTAGGCTGACATATTTGAATCAATAAATAAAATAAGAATAAATTTTAATAAGGACTCATCCTCTAGAAAATCATCGGACTATCTAAAAAATAGGATAGAAACCTTAAATAACTTGTGGGGAGAGTTCGAACAGAATCACGTAGAGTTATCTTCATACGAGGATAAATCTGTGCAGTATTTTTGGGATAACATTTATCAAAAAACGAAAGATGTTTTCCAAGACATAATATCTAAATTAATTTCTTTTAATAAAGAAGATAAGGGCACTCAGCGTAATCAAAAGGCAGACGAATTACTAACTTTACAAAGAACAAATTTTAGGGCTTTTAATCGTCTTTTATTGAGCGTAAATGTGGATAGCATAGATGAAAAGTGGGAGTTGGAGGATGAGCTTCGTAGTATACAATCACGGTGGAGTACTATCGAAAATTTACATGTTCAAATAGATAACATTTTGCAAGGAGAAGATGTAGACTATGATACAGAGTTCGCGAGCTATGAAACATCATACAGAACTATAAAGCGGAGATTAAATAAAAAACTAAGTTCAGCAGCTCACTTAAACAATTCAACACCACAGCCGGAGATACCAACCTTCACAGGTCAATACACCCACTGGCCTACTTTTCATGACCTATTTTATGAAGCCATTCATAATAATAACACATTGTCAAAATCACAAAAAATGCAGCACCTCAAGGGTAAAATAAAAGGAGAAGCTAAACGTCTCATTCACCATCTCCTCAGATAATTATGACACCGCGTGGGAAATCTTAACGCACCGCTATAATAACCTACAAATTCTATTCACAAAGCATATTGAGATATTATTAAATCAAGCCAATATAAGCAAACAAACATCATTCGATATTAAAAAGCTGCACGACGTTAGCATGGAATGTATCCATGCCATTCACAATCTTGGCATTGATACAACAACCTGGGACCCATTATTAGTCCATATATTATCAAAAAAATTAGATTATTTAACGTATGCTGCCTATATGGAAGCTCGTAAGGATACCAGGAGTCTGCCAGCTTTAGACGAATTTATGGGATTCCTAGAGAGTAAATTTACAGCTCTCGAACCCATAAGCAGAAAGGAAAGGGTAGTGACAACTGAAAAGGTGTCACAGCATCATATAAGCAAACCATCATCATCAATAAGTGTACGGATACCGTGAGTGCTGTGTGTCGCGAACTTTCGTTAAACAATCTAGTGACGGTAGATGAAGAAAAAACTGCTGTCACCTATCTACATTGACATCGCTGTTACTCCAGTCAGCTCGTGACCACGGCTAGTGCAACCTAGTCGAAACGTCGAGAGAGGTAAATACCTTTATTTACCATAAAATTATTCGTGTTAAGACCCGGTTAATAATTTAAATAACGTATATTAAACACGAAAGTTTAAAATTAACCATCATCATCAAATTAGTAGCTAAGTGTTAAGGTTTAAATAAAGTATTTAAACCTTAACACTTAGCCTATTTCAAAATCTTCTTTATTTTCATTTCTAGACTCATCATATACAAATGTGTTATATAATCTTAGACCTCTATCACCTATAAGACTTAGAAGAATAGCTGTTTTTATCTTACCAGACTTACTGTCACTCCCCAATGCTAGCTGAAATATTTCTAATTTCTGTTTGAAAATTTTCCAACTATATCCTTTCTTTCTTCTTTATTATCGTAGGTACATTATATAAGATTCATGAAAAATTTACAACTGAATACAGCGATGTTCTATTTGTCGCTTTTTATGTTGGTAGAGAATAGTGAGAAGAATATGAAATAAAATATTGTTGCTACCGAAAGCCTCGGTGGTCTAGTGGTTTAGCACACCGCTTGACTATCCGATGGTCGTGGGTTCGATTCCTCGCACGGCACAAACATTTGTATTCATGAGTATGATTGTTTGTATCGGTCTTGGTGTTTTCTGTATATAATATGTATTTATTTACAAAAAAAAATGTATCCATTTATATCAGTCTAGTACCCATAACACAAGTTCTGCTTAGCTTGGGACTAGATGGCGCTGTGTGAATTGTCCTGAGATATTATTCTTGTTATCAGGACCGTCTGGTATCAA
Source organism: Achroia grisella (assembly GCF_030625045.1). Classification (NCBI taxonomy): domain Eukaryota; kingdom Metazoa; phylum Arthropoda; class Insecta; order Lepidoptera; family Pyralidae; genus Achroia; species Achroia grisella. The sequence continues at coordinate 270,550 of NW_026712987.1, read as the reverse complement.
AATTTTTCAAAGCTATAGAGTAGTACTATTATAGTTACTGTATTGTATAAATAGAAATGTTTTGTGGTAAAGATCAACACCTTCACTTCATTTCTGACAAATTCGAGTCCCATCTTACAAATTCAGAAATGACTGGCTAATTGTGAAATGGCATTTTTTGGTAATTCCAATGATAGGAATGCAAAACCAGAACAGCTGATGCATCGTCGTGCGCTTTGGACTGGAAAAAGGCTTCAGAACATGCTATATGCTAAAAGTATAAAAAAAAAAAAAAGGAGAATGGCATCCAAAAAAAGGAGAAGGGAAAAAAAAAAAGAAAAAAAACGAAATGGAGCAAAAAGGGAAAAAAAAAAAAAATTAGCCGAATTACGACAAAAAGTGAACTGTGAAATTAAACAATCAATAATTAAACAAAACCTGGACTATAACAAATAGTGAACTTTGAAAATAGTGTTAGAATAAGATTTCATATAATTGTATATGCAGTGTAAGAATTCATAATGTGTATTGTTACATTATGAATTCTTACATTGCACAATGTAATGAAAACTGTGAAATTAGTAGTAGTGTAAGATTTATATAATTGTATATGCATATTGATAAATCTAATCTTCCAAATAAAGATGGGTGACACTGCATGTTGTCAACTCACCCGGCCGGCCAGCGGTGGTTCTGGGCGAGACGGATAAGGTCTGCCTCGTTGCCACTGTTAGGCAACATCGGTGTAACATCTCGGCTGGAGTTGTACAAACATGGAAATTAAATAAATATAATAATATTAAAGTAAATTAAAAAAGGCACGGACGAATATGTCTGTGGAAAAATGTATTTAAATATAAAAAAAAAAAACCATAGGAATGCGAACAGAAGATTTTTGCTGATCACCAAAAAAGGGCTTCAGAAGAACTATATGCTCATTTGTATGAATGGCATCCAATGTCGCCAACTATCAAGAAAAGTTTACGAAATGGAGCACAAGTAATTCCATCAGCTTTAGTTGTAAACTATCAGAAGAGGTACCTTTTAGTACAATTAACATTATAATTAAGAGCAACACACAAGTTTCTTGCTTGTTCTTCTTGTGATGAGACAGCATTCCGAATGAGCGGTAGATAAAAAAAAATGTTATGACTATTCAAAAGTGCTTCAATGTAAGTTTATTTGAATAAATGAGTTTCTATTCTATTTCTATTCTATTCTATTAACATTTGAGTGATTACAGGCAAATTTATTGAAGAAATTTAGGAGGCATGTAAACGTGAAGTTATAATCAGGTTGCTACTAACATCAGATCTTGTTTTAAACAACATTAAAAAAGAAATCAAAACCATAAAGGAACTTTATCATCGCTGCCGATTTGACAAGAATTATACTGATTCCGATAGTAATTTAGATATAAGTAGCGATGTGGATGTATAATTTCCAGGGATGTTATGGATATGAAATTTCGGATACGGATAGGTCTCGGATATAGGAATGGTTATGGTATATAATTTCAAAGTAAAATACAAATAGCTAATAAAATGGTTACATAACGTGTTTCAATTAGGCTTCGCCCCTATCCGATATTATCCGAAACTTTTATTTCGGATTCGGTTTCGGTTACGGTTACGGAGCTCCTTAACATCCCTATTCTAGAGAATCCATTGTACTTCTTACCTGTTGAAGATGTTAATGCAATGGAAGATTTCAGAAATGCTAAAGATTTGGTATCTGAAAAGATTAACTTAAAAAAATATTGGCTTTTTTAACGTCAACAGTATTACCATCTTACCAACAAAAAAAACGTCATCATAATTGGTCCATACAATTAGAACAGATTACCTTAAAAAACATTTGCTTTTAACATCAACAGGACTACCAGATTTCCAACAAAAAAAAACTCATCATAATCGATCAGTACAATTAGAAGATTACTTTAAAAATACATTAGGTTTTTTAAGATCAACAGCACTAGCGATTTATAACAAAAAAAAAACCTCATCATATTCGATCCGTACAATTAGAAAAGATTACCTTAAAATAGCATTAGCTTTTTTTAACATTAACAGCACTACCAGCTTCCAAACAAATAAAAAACCTCATCACAATCGGTCCTTACATTTAGAAAAGATTACCTTAAAAAACATTACTTTTTTTAAATATTAACAGCACTACCAGATTTCAAACAAAAAAAGAAAGATTATAAACGATTATCTTAAAAATACCTTAAAAAAATAATGCCTTAAAATCAACCATTACTTTTTTAACATCAACAAGGCAAGACCAACAAAAAAAACTTCCATCATTCTTGATTCGTACATTCAGTACTTATAAGATTATCTTAAAAAACATTCGTTTTTTTGTAACATTAACAGCACTACTAACTTTCCAACAAAAAAAAACCTCATCATAATCAGTCCCTACATTTAGAAAAGATTACCTTAAATGATTTCTTTAACACGAACAGCTACGGACATCACGATATCATGTGACCGTGATAGCACTCTTGCATTGCCATTCCAGAGTACTAACATGTCACGCCTCTTATCCTGTAAGTTCACTTCCTAATCTGCACACTACAACCGAAACAGCTTACAAAGAAAGCTGCCTGGCTGAAATAGGTGAGTAACAGCAAGTTCGGAGGAGAAAGGTGATTGTTAGTAATAAGATCATCAGTCCACTGATGATTTTATTGCTAGCAATGTACCATGTCGGTTGACTTCCTCGCGATTCCCCCTGGAAACCATCGTCATAAATTTGTCACGGTGTGCTAACTGACCTGACCTCATGCCCATCTTATCATCCTCCACTGGTGCCCCGCCAGCGTAAACCGTTAGGGCTATTGTCAGATGACTAAGACCTGTAGCACTGCGACCTACATAGATCTATTGTGCTCGCCCTTTTTCAAAGTTCGCTACCTAGACCCGTTAGGGACAAGAATTGAAGGATATTCTTAGGAGCGATGGTTTTTATCTCCTCAGGATAGAGTGTATACTTTCCAAAGGAGATATTTCGTTTATACATGAGTGGGCTACAGCCACAGAGGATGTGAAGCGGCGTTTCCTCTTCAGTCATGTCAGGTTGATCTCCACGCGGTTTCATCTGGAAACCATCGTGATAAATTCTTGGTGAATTTGTCACGATGTGCTACTGACCTGACCTCATGTTCTTATCATCCTCCACTGGTGCCCAGCCAGCGTATACCGTTAGCGCAGGCGGGTGCTCCATTACATATCATCCATAAAAAAATAGTATATTCAACATTATGCCTACCTTTACTATACTACCTTTTACCATCGCACCGCTCGCCATCGACAGGGAATTCATCACACGTTGGAACCTAAGTTGTCTCGGACAGTGCGGTTTCAGAGGAGCTTCCTCCCGCGTACACTTAGATTGTGGAATGAACTACCTCCCGAGGTTTTCTCGAGAGACTACAGCCTGGGGTTTTTCAAGAAGGGTATATTAAGGTTTCTTAAGGGTCGGCAACGCATGATACCCCTGATGTTTCAAGCGTCCATAGGCTACGTGCCTCCCTAAAATATGGTCGAGCGCAGTGATGGCTGGCTCATACGTCATACTCGTGAACGAGTGCTGCTTGTAGGGACTGGTCTGCTCTTATCACTACGACTGATTTAATCTATTGTGTACTAGCTGTACACGCGACTTCGTCCGTCGTGGAATTTAACTTTATTTTTCTAAAATAAAAATATTTGTTCTTACTAAGTTACTCCTTATCACATCAGCTATTTGCAGCTGGAACGATTTTCACGGGACTTTTATTGGCAGCAATAAAAGTCCCGTGAAAGTCGTTCCAGTCATTCCAGGGATTAGCCGAAACAAACAAACAAACAAACAGAAAGGCAAAAATTGTAAAAAATATTATTTTGGTGTATGTACCGTATTTATATTTATATGCATGTAGTAAACAACGGTTATTTCAATATTACAAACAGACACTCCAATTTTATTTATATGTATAAATAATCATTTACCATCAGATAGGCCGCATGCTTGCCATCGTAGAGGTTAAAAAAGGTAAATAAGAATAAATACACGATTTTAAAACGTAAATATATTATATTTTAGGTATAAAATAACTTAGCTGCCTTGGTATCCTTCGGTCTTCATATCGTTGAGTCCCAACTCCTCGTTTTGCTCGAAGGATCGGTCGTATCGACTTATTTTTATACCTACATGCAGAAATATACAAAGATGTTACATTATAATATGGATGGTTATAAGGGCAGAGGAAGGCCGAAAAAGATATGGATGGACTGTGTGAAAGATATGGTAAGAAAGGAGTAAATAACGAGATGACTCACGTAATGCGTAGGAATGAAGATATTTTAAGGAAGGTTCTACATATAAATGTGGAAGGTTATAAGGGCAGAGGAAGACCGAAAAAGAGATGGATGGACTGTGTGAAAGATATGGTAAGAAAGGAAGTAAATAACGCGATGACTCACGTAATGCGTAGAAGTGAAGATATTTTAAGGAAGGTTCTACATATGAATGTGGATGGTTGTAAGGGCAGTGGAAGACCGAAAAAGAGATGGATGGACTGTGTGAAAGATATGGTAAGAAAGGAAGTAAATAACGCGATGAGTCACGTAATGCGTAGAAAGGAAGATATTTTAAGGAAGGTGTTACATATGAATGTGGATGGTTGTAAGGGCAGTGGAAGACCGAAAAAGAGATGGATGGACTGTGTGAAAGATATGGTAAGAAAAGAAGTAAATAACGAGATGAGTCACGTAATGCGTAGAAATGAAGATATTTTAAGGAAGGTTGTACATATAAATGTGGATGGTTGTAAGGGCTGAGGAAGATCGAAAAAGATATGGATGGACTGTGTGAAAGATATGGTAAGAAAGGAAGTAAATAACGCGATGACTTATGTAATGCGTAGGAATGAAGATATTTTAAGGAAGGTTCTACATATAAATGTGGATGGTTGTAAGGGCAGAGGAAGGCAGAAACAGAGGTGGATGGACTGTGTGAAAGATATGGTAAGAAAGGAAGTAAATAACGCGATGACTTATGTAATGCGTAGGAATGAACAATGAACCCTTACAACCATCCACATTTATATGTAACACCTTCCTTAAAATATTTTCAGTCTTCAGGGATTATAAGGAGCTTCGTAACCGTAACCGAAACTATCGGATATCCGATATAAAAAAGTATCCGTAAAATAAAAGTTTCGGACAATATCGGATAGGGGCGGAGCGTAATTGAGACATGTTATGTAACCATTTTATTAGCTATTTGTATTTTACTTTTGAAATTTTTTAAATAATATTATCCGTAACCGAAATTATCCGAAACTACCGAATAATCCGAAATAATTTCATATCCGCATCTGTATCTGTATCCGGTATAATAATCATTCCTATATCAGAAACCTATCCGTAACCCAAATTTCATATCCATAACATCCCTGATTCCTACGCATTACATAAGTCATCTCGTTATTCACTCCCTTTCTTACCATATCTTTCACACAGTCCATCCACCTCTTTTTCGGCCTTCCTCTGCCCTTATAACCATCCACATTCATATGTAACACCTTCCTTGAGATATGAAATTCATTCCTACGCATTCCCATAAATTATAGTTAGTTATAAAATCTTTTAGAGAACAGTGGCTTACCATCATCAAGTGTGTTGGGGTCATCGCTCAGGCTCTGCACATATGAGTTCCCAGCTGGATCATCCAACACTATAGTAACTGAACGCTTCCCGTCCAATACCTCATACAGCTTGTCTATGAATCTGTAACAAATATGTATAGAATAGAATAGAAGCGTCCCCGGTGGCGGCGGGCGTGGTGGCCAGCTGGTGCGCGGTGGCCCGGCGGGGGGTCGCGGGGGGGGGGGGTCACTGACCGGTGGAGGCCGGGCGCGGCCCGGGAGGGCGCGTCCCCGGTGGCGGCGGGCGCGGTGGCCAGCTGGTGCGTGGTGGCCCGGCGGGGGGTCGCGGGGGGGGGGGTCACTGACCGGTGGAGGCCGGGCGCGGCCCGGGAGGGCGCGTCCCCGGTGGCGGCGGGCGCGGTGGCCAGCTGGTGCGCGGTGGCCCGGCGGGGGGTCGCGGGGGGGGTCACTGACCGGTGGAGGCCGGGCGCGGCCCGGGAGGGCGCGTCCCCGGTGGCGGCGGGCGCGGTGGCCAGCTGGTGCGCGGTGGCCCGGTGGGGGGTCGCCGGGGGGGGGTCACTGACCGGTGGAGGCCGGGCGCGGTGGCCCGGCGGGGGGTCGCGGGGGGGGGGGGTCACTGACCGGTGGAGGCCGGGCGCGGCCCGGGAGGGCGCGTCCCCGGTGGCGGCGGGCGCGGTGGCCAGCTGGTGCGCGGTGGCCCGGTGGGGGGTCGCCGGGTGGGGGGTCACTGACCGGTGGAGGCCGGGCGCGGCCCGGGAGGGCGCGTCCCCGGTGGCGGCGGGCGCGGTGGCCAGCTGGTGCGCGGTGGCCCGGTGGGGGGTCGCGGGGGGGGGGTCACTGACCGGTGGAGGCCGGGCGCGGCCCGGGAGGGCGCGTCCCCGGTGGCGGCGGGCGCGGTGGCCAGCTGGTGCGCGGTGGCCCGGTGGGGGGTCGCGGGGGGGGGGGGTCACGGACCGGTGGAGGCCGGGCGCGGCCCGGGGGGGCGCGTCCCCGGTGGCGGCGGGCGCGGTGGCCAGCTGGTGCGCGGTGGCCCGGTGGGGGGCCGCGGGGGGGGGGGGGGGGGCTGACCGGTGGAGGCCGGGCGCGGCCCGGGAGGGCGCGTCCCCGGCGGCGGCGGGCGCGGTGGCCAGCTGGTGCGCGGTGGCCCGGTGGGGGGTCGCCGGGGGGGGTCACTGACCGGTGGAGGCCGGGCGCGGCCCGGGAGGGCGCGTCCCCGGTGGCGGCGGGCGCGGTGGCCAGCTGGTGCGCGGTGGCCCGGTGGGGGGTCGCGGGGGGGGGGTCACTGACCGGTGGAGGCCGGGCGCGGCCCGGGAGGGCGCGTCCCCGGCGGCGGCGGGCGCGGTGGCCAGCTGGTGCGCGGTGGCCCGGTGGGGGGTCGCCGGGGGGGGTCACTGACCGGTGGAGGCCGGGCGCGGCCCGGGAGGGCGCGTCCCCGGTGGCGGCGGGCGCGGTGGCCAGCTGGTGCGCGGTGGCCCGCAGCAGTCCCTCGGCGGTGGTGAACCGTCCTCCCAGCGCGCGCCCGCCCACAGACACCTCCAGCTCCGGTATCTCCATAGAACACGTCTCCGCCTACAAATTAAACAATTATGTATGACTGTCACCATCTATCTATAACTTAAGTCACACTGGGGGGAAAGAGATTGAAGATTGAAAATAATTACTCCAGTGCTAGCAATGTACCAAGTCAGGTTGACCTCCACGCGCTTCCCCCTGGAATCCATCGTGATAAATTCCTGAAGAATTCGTCACGATGTGCTAACTGACCTGACCTCGTGCTCATCTTATCATCCTCCACTGGTGCCCCGCCAGCGTATACCGTTAGCGCAGGCGGATGCACCATTACATTATCATTAATTAAAACTTACGTCACTCTAATTTCAGACAAAGGGGAGGGGGGGGCACGTTACAACTGAACACATCCAGTTGTAACATGTCCCCCTTAAATAGTCTTTTTTTTTATTAATAATGGGATTGCGCTTGGTCTTACCTCATCTGATGGTAAATGATGGCAAGACCTAGGATTTAGCGCGCTTACACAGAAGAAGCTTTTGCTGTTCCAATACAAAAAGTTATAATAATGATATCTAATAATCTAAAAATTAAATTAAATTGTTACCATGTACCACTGTCTCAGAACCATAGATAACTTGATATCACACTCATTTCAGTCATTTTTAGGTGAGGGGGACATGTTACTACTTGGTCACCCTTTAATAATAAAAATTCCTGTTCGAATACCAAAAGTTATAATAATAATATCTAATAATCTCAAAATTATAGTCCATCGTTACCATGTACTACTGTCTCGGAACCATAGATAACTTGATTTCACACTCATTTCAGTCATTTTTAAGTGAGGGGGATATGTTACAACTTGGTCACGTTTTAATAATAAAAATTTCCTGTTCGAATACCAAGAGTTATAATAATTTCTAAATTATACTTCATCGTTATCATGCACCACTGTTTCAGATCCATACATATTCTTTTAAGTAAAATTTAGGGAGGGGGGCAGGTTACAAGCTTCTACAGTACATCGCTATCATTTACTACTATCGAGGATTTTTCGGAAATATTTTTAAAAACTTACTATAGTAGTACTTATAGCTGTGCCCGCGGCACATTTTATGACTCATTTATTTATATACACATTTTACACGAGTGAAATCGTGTAAAATTTATAGCTTATGTGTTATTCTGATGTATGAGCTATATTACTGTATAGTTTCGTCAAAATGCGTTCAGTCGTTTTTGCGTGAAACAGTAACAAACATCCATCCATACTCACAAACTAACTACCCACCCCAGCTTCGCACGGGTGTACATGTATTATATATATAAACCATCCTCTTGAATCACTCTATCTATTAAAAAAACCGCTTCAAAATCCGTTGCGTAGTTTTAAAGATTTAAGCATACATAGGGACGGACAGCGACAGCGACTTTGTTTTATACTATGTAATGATATCTCACCACCTTGATAACCACTCACCTTGAGTATATCCCGGGAGAAGTCGTGTCTACCAGCGACTCGGACCTCGAACCTGACACCCTTGTCTTCCACACCACCACCAGACTTCACCTGCAACAAGCGACCGCTACAGAACTCACCCCAATAACTACCTTTCACTGGGGTGAAATGGGATTGTTAGTAATGTGGACTGATGATCTTGTTCCTAGCAATGTACCATGACAGGTTGACCTCCACGAGGTGTGTAACTATGTATAATAGATGTATAATTGTGTATAACGATGTATAATTGTGTATAACAGATGTCTAATTATGTATAACAGATGTATAATTAGGACAGTAACTCACTTCGTTGGTGCGGTGTCCGCATGCATCACAGTTGGTCGCCATTATCACCACCTCCTTGAAATGTGGAATGTCTGAAATTCATTTATTGAACATTAAACCTTACTGTTAATACTAATAAAGACTATTCTATACAAAGAAAAAATAACATTGATATAATTTGAGAACCTCTGTAGTCTAGCGGTTTAGCACTGCACCTTTTTACTTCAATTGTTAGAGGGCTGAATTCCTATGACAGAGTACTTTTTTTTTTTTTTTTCTCTCTGGCAACACTGCCGATAACAGTCTTTGTCAGTTGGCTCTTATTTATTTATTGTTTTTAATTTATTACTTGTGAAATAACGATACTAGTGTATATAATCAGTGAGTTTTGGGCATAAGTAACGTCGATTATTGTTGGTGTGCAAATCTGTGATTTCTTTGTGACAAAAATCTACGTTACAAAATTTGTGGGACCGCCAACTGTCAAAGTATTGGTAATTTACAATAGAAGTCTTGGATTTCTATTGTCTCCTTTAATAATTAAATACAGTTATTACACTTCACTATTACTATATCCGTTTACAAATAAACAATAATATTAAAGTTAAATATTCGATAGTGAAGATCGGTTGTTGTTGTTGAGAGGAAAAAAAAAACTACCCACTAACATAAAATATTATTGTTATTGCAATACAGCTCATAAAATTTATTTATTATCATATTGATAATATATTCCAAATAGCTGTGCGAAACTAAACTTATGTATTTGATTAAATAACAATACAATATTAGTAATCCATAGCCATTGCTAGATATCATATGACAAATTAAGACATATTTACTGTAGTGGTAATATATAAGATTAATTATTTTTTTGTAACAGTATTGGTATTTAAAGTTTTTACTAACAATATTTACTTATTTATTTATTATTAAATTATTTTATTGAAGGGAAATAGCGCACTTTCAACACTGTATTTCTTCTATTGAATAATATTCATTGTTGTCTTGTTTCGTAGATATTTAACATAATAATTAAAAATGATGTCCCGCAGAGCATGTGATCTTGATGCTAAGCTCAAGGTGACACTCTTAGAGTTAAAAAAATCCAATGAATTAAATAAGGCCTTATTACAGGAACGAGATGAAAGTGAGATTGAAATTAAGTTGATGTCTGATAAATATGTGGCTCTGAAGAATGACCTAGTGAAGATCAGTACAGACTTTGAAGTTCTACATATCGAAAATGAAAAACTTCAAGAAATTGTAAATAAATATGATCTGTGCAGAGACACATATGAGTCAGCATTGCAGAAAATCACTCATCTAGAGCGGCACCTTGAGGAAGTTCAATCACAAAATAAATCTTTGTTGGATCACAGGCGGTTGAGTAGTTATAACGAGACCATGGATCTGTATACAGAAATGTTAAATACTACTAGTGATCAAACATCTGCTCTGCCCCTTGTGACCATAGATTTGACAAATACACCAAGCTCCTATAGTCCTAATAAAGTACCTATTAATACTAGTAATAAGTTAAAAAAATATGTAAAATTAAATAAATTTATTCGAAAATCAGAAAATTTAGTGAAAAGTCATAAAAAGTGTTTAAAATCAATTATTACTAGGAAGCAAAAAATTGACTTATCAATAGAATTAAATAATTGTAAAGAAAAAATATATAACAAAGATTTAGAAATAGATGAATTATCACAAAAAATTAAACTATTAGAGAACTCGTTGTCCAATTTATCTTTGAAATACGAATCAGCTAAGAATGAAATACATGAATATTCTGATCAGTTGGATAATTTAATAAAATTAGGTAACTACAACATGGAGCGGTTTGTTTCTCTTACGGATAGATGTCACTGTAATTCACCAGAGTCTGATAACTATATCCAACCGTCCCACCATAATCAGTTGAACATTGATATCTCATCCGTCACGGAACCAGACGTTTCATGTTTACCCACACGAAACAGTACAAAAGTAAATAAATGCAGCACTGTACATGAAACCATCAGGAGAACAATTGTTTATTCAGATGAATTTGGCAAGGATTTAGGTAGTTTATTATCGAACTGTCTCTCGCAACAAGTAATAAATAATTGTTTTCCGGGATCAGGTATATATAAGATTATAAGAAATATAGTAAATGAAAAATATGATATTCACACGACCCTAGTAATAGCGTTAGGGAATTGTTTGCATATGCGTAAATCTGATATAGTTAATTTAATAAAATCATTATATAATATAGTGGAGCTCGGTATAGGTAAAATATTATTATGCGCATTTCCCTACTCTCAATCCCTGACTAATGAACAGAATAAGTTCATTTATAGTATAAATAATTTAATTTATTCGATGACATATCATTGTAATGATATATTTTATTTTGAAAGTAACAAATTTGTTACAAATTATTATATGACGGGAGGTAATTTTTATCTTCCTAAAAAACAAAAAAGGGCTATTGCTAGTTTACTAGCGTATAACATTTATGATCCCATTATAAGTAGTATAACGGATTTAATTAGTAATATTAGTAATAATACTAATAATGTGACATGTGTTAATTTAAACTAACATCTACGACATTGGTTAAGCCACAGGATATGGTCATTATTCATCAAAATATTCGTGGCTTCTCCAGCAAAGAATTAGAATTAAGTCTATTCTTAGAATCTAACAATGTACGGGTGTTATGTCTGACAGAACATTGGCTTAAACAATATGAAATAATTTGTCCTTTTGAACATTATAATATAGCTAGTTTTTTTGCTAGGAACAATGCCATTCATGGCGGGTCAATTATTATTTTAAAAAATGATGTAGAATATAAAAACCGTCAAGACATTGTAAATATTTCTATTGAGCAAACAATTGAACTATCTTGCGTAGAATTAGTTACTTGTATAATAATTTGCGTTTATCGTCCGCCATCGGCTTGTTTTGATTCTTTTGAACTGGCTATGGAGGAAGCATTGAGACGAGTCGCACGGAGGAATAAAACATTATTTGTATGTGGCGATTTTAATGTTGATTTATTATCGGAATGCTCAATAAGCTTAAGATTGATTAACTTATTTAAATCATTTAATTTGCACAATCTTTTTTTAGAACCCACTAGGGTCGCAGGAAATTCTGCCACTTGTATAGATAATGTTTTTTGTAATTGTGAAGTAAAGGTGAAAATGAATTTCGACTGTCTTGGATCTGATCATTATGGACAAAAAGTTATAATTGAAACTAAGGGATCCAAAGGGACTCAAACAATTACATGCAGACAAATAACACAAAAGAATTTGGCACGTTTTAAAAATAAAATTGAACATAAAATATCTAGTGTCATAGTACCTCAATATGACCCGGACATTGTATGTGAACATATTTTTAATTTAATTGAACATGAAGCTAGCAGTGAATTTAAAACAAAAACCTTTTCAACTAGTGTAAAATCAAAGTTTTGTGACTGGGCCACGTTTGGTATTTATAAGTCTAGGGCTAATCTTTACGAACTTTACGAAAAACGAAGCTATATATCCGATCCCTTATTTCATGAACATGTAAAATTTTATTCGAAAATATTTAAAAAGGTTTGTCATACAGCTAAGTCTCTCTATTTAGGTAAAATAATAACTAAATCTAAAGATAAAATAAAAGCCACTTGGAAAGTAATAAATAGCGAAACTGGAAAAGTTAATTTTCAAAATAGTAAAATAGCTTTAAATATTAATAACAAATTGGTAAATTCCGACACAGAGGTCGCGGATACATTCGAATCTTATTTCACTAATATTCCATTAATTACGACACAGGCTCTAAAATCTTCCCCGTCTGCTGCTGAAACTTTACTAACAGACAATGTTAGCAAGTCATCAGCTGTATTTAACTTTAGACATACATCATCAGTAGAAATAATGAAAATATTCAAACAGCTTAATAATAAAAAAACAGAGGATCTATGGGGTATATCTGTTAAAATACTAGATAGTATAATGGAAATTATTGCGCCCTCTCTTGCTTTTATTTTCAATAAATGTATAGATGAAGGTAAATTTCCTAACATAATGAAAATTAGTAAAATCATACCGCTTTTTAAATCTGGAGATAGGAGTGACCCAATAAATTATAGACCTATATCTATACTCCCAGCACTCAGTAAAATTTTTGAAAAAATAATCCTTATGCAGCTTGTCAGTTATTTCAATTTAAATAATTTAATCCACAATAGTCAATTCGGTTTTTCCAAAGGTCGTTCAACTACAGACGCAGGTGCAGAGTTGCTTAGACACGTATTTGCTGCATGGGAAACTAAAATGGATGCGATAGGTGTTTTTTGTGACCTTTCTAAGGCTTTTGATTGCGTTGATCATAATACATTGCTAAAAAAACTTGCTTTTTATGGCGTCAAAGACAATGCTTTAAATTTAATAAAATCTTATCTATCTGATAGAATACAGAAAGTGAAGGTTAGCAACGCTACGTCTGACGGGTCACTTGTGCAAATGGGTGTACCTCAAGGATCTATTCTCGGTCCATTTTTATTCCTAGTTTACATTAATGATCTCCCATATGCCATGCAGGATAGATGCGGCATAGTATTATTTGCAGACGATACTTCATTGATTTTTAAAGTTAATAGAATGACTAATAATTATGACGATGTAAATAGTGCTTTGCGGCGTCTCCTGCACTGGTTTACAACTAACAATCTTATGTTAAACGCTAAAAAAACAAAATGTGTTAATTTCTCTCTGTCTAAAAGTAAGGTTAGACAGTACACTGATACTGATACTGCTAGATTAGTCTATTTTAGTTATTTTCATAGTTTACTCTCTTATGGAATATTACTATGGGGAAAAGCGGCAGATATTAAAAATATATTCATATTACAAAAACGTGCCGTTCGAGCGATCTACTGTATGAAGAGTCGTGACTCATTAAGAGAGAAATTCAAAGAGGCAAATATTCTCACCGTTGCTTCTCAATTTATATATTCAAATATCCTATATGTTCATAAAAATCTTGACTTATTTCCAAAAAACAGCAATATTCATAATATTAATACAAGATTTAAAGACAAACTTGCTGTCCCCAAGTATCGTTTAGAAAAAGTTAATAGGTCTTTTATGGGAATAGGTATAAAAATTTACAATAAGATACCAAAGGATATGTTGGAATTACCCTTAAATAAATTCAAAACATCTGTTAAATCATATTTACTGAGCAAAGCCTATTACTCACTAAACGATTACTTGAATGACGAGTGTGCATGGCAATAGTTGTTCATGCACTGAATTTTCATTTAATGTTAGACATAGACACCTATATAAATATACATTGTAAATAAACTGGCTTTAAAAAAAAAGTAATTCAATTGAGTTTCTTGCCAGTTCTTCTCAATTGGATCTATATACCGAACTGGACGGTAGGGAAAAAAATAAAATTATAATGTAAAAATTTGACGTTCATAATCGGCTAAAATGTCCTACATGAATAAATGATTTTTGAATTTGAATTTGAATTTGAAACCAAGGATCCTAAACTACAACTGAAATAATCATTATGATTACGACGGAGTGATGCAGGTGATATAAACTACAAGTACGGCGGAGTGATGCAGGTGATATAAACTACAAGTACGACGGAGTGATGCAGGGGATATAAACTACAAGTACGACGGAGTGATGCAGGGGATATAAACTACAAGTACGACGGAGTGATGCAGGGGATATAAACTACAAGTACGACGGAGTGATGCAGGGGATATAAACTACAAGTACGACGGAGTGATGCAGGGGATATAAACTACAAGTACGACGGAGTGATGCAGGTGATATAAACTAGAAGTACGACGGAGTGATGCAGGGGATATAAACTACAAGTACGACGGAGTGATGCAGGTGATATAAACTACAAGTACGATGGAGTGATGCAGGGGGTGTATGTAAACTACAAGTGAAATATTCATTACGACGTTTTTTTTTTCGGACTACTCTAATGCTGTTGGCCGCAGCTGGCCTTTATATCTTCACCGAACGATAGGGGCCGAGTGTAGATGGCACTCCAAACCCGCGGAAGCACTTATGGAGCGGCTGAAGGCCGACTTCCGCCTGACAGATACGACTAGTCTGAGGGCACCATTAAGGGTTCGAACCTCGGCTCAGGCCGACGTAATATCGATCCCCGTTTGAATTGGACGGGGGATCGATTGGAGGGGGCCATTACGACGGAGTGATGCCGGGGTGATGCCGGGGTTATAAACTACAAGTACGGAGTGATGGAGGGGATATAAACATTTGAAATGCTGAACAAAAGCGACTATCGACTAGCGACTCACTGGTAATCTTCATGTTGGTGTCGGCGGGCGCGTTGCACTCCGGACAGTTGGTGCGGAACTGCAGTATCTCGTCCGCGGCCAGACTTTCGTACGTACACTGCGCGGGGTCCGCGGGGGACAATAGTACGTCGGGTACAGTCGGCTTTGCTGCCTCGTCTGACACCTAATAAAACACACAATATTAGATAACGAGAAGGCGTCAGTGTTTTATTTCTACCCATGGTCTAAGGTTCGATTCCTTGCACGGTACAAACAATGGTATTTATAAAAGTTCACTGCGCGGAGTCCGCGGGGGACAATATACGTCGGGTACCACGTACCCGACGTACTATTGTCCCCAGTATCTCGTCCGCGGCCAGACTTTCGTACGTACACTGCGCGCGGGTCATATATATGCTAGCTACTCGCCCCGGCTTCGCACGGGTATACATGTATTATATATATAAACCTTCCTCTTGAATCACTCTAAAAAAACCATTTCAAAATCTGTTGCGTAGTTTTAAAGATTTAAGCATACATAGGGACGGACAGACAGCGACAGCGACTTTGTTTTATACTATGTAATAAGATTAACAATGATATATATTATAAATATATTACTAAAATTCAAAATATACTGAAATTTGAGGCGTACAGCTAGTGTACTTATTATTAAATAAATATTTATGCATTGTAAATAAAGTGGCTTTTAAAAAAAAAAGGAATTTAATTGAGTTTTTGCCAGTTCTTCTCAATTGGATCTACATTACATTATGTGATGATTGTTGACTTTTTTTTTTATTACTATATAATTAGAATGGTACATAAGACATTAATTTTAAATTATAATATTATAGATTATTCCATTTTAATATACCCAAAATTTGCATGCCCGTAAATTGGGGCAATTAAACAGTGGCCAATAATATTATTACCTGGACATATTATAATATCTAACTGTATAATACGCAAATAAATTTCATTTCATTTCATTTCATACCGAACTGGACGGTAGGGAAAAAAAAAATTATAATGTAAAAACTTGACGTTCATAAGCGGCTAAAATGTCCTACATGATAAATGATTTTTGAATTTGATTATGAATGATCACTGACCTCATCTGGTGCGAAGATGCCCAGGATGTGATTCTCCTCTTCCGAGCGTATGAAGTCTGTTCTCTCGCAGTTAGGGTCCTTACGAGGCACCTCAGGATTCTCCACAAAACAATTACCTGGTCACAAGAATATTATATATAGACAGCCCCGATGGTCTAGCGGTTTAGTACACCGCATTACTTCGGATGGTCGCGGGTTCGATTCCTCGCACGGCACGAACATTTGTATTCAGGTGTTTGGAGTGTCTGTTTGTAATATTAAAATAACCACATTTTTTACTGCATGGATATGAATATAAATATGGAACATACACACATTTTTTACTATTTTTGTCTGTTTGTTCCGGCTAATCTCTGAAATGGCAGGACCGATTTTGATGACACTTTTATTGGCAGGTAGCCGATGTAATAAGGAGCAACTTAGGCTACTTTTATTTTTTTTTAAATAAAGTTAACTGCCATGTGGACGAAGTTGCGAGTAATTTTGAATATGGATAAAAGAATATATAAAAACAGCCAGTTACTCTCATTTTTTAGAATAGAATAGAAAATCATTTATTCAAATAAACTTACATTGAAGCACTTTTGAATGTCATTACATTTTTTAATCTACCGCTCATTCGGAGCTGTCTCATCACAAGAAGAACGAACAAGAAACTTGCGTGTTGCTCTTTTAAATAATTTTATTATTACTTTACATTTTTAAGATTAAGTGTGTGAATACAAACCACCAATTAGCACTAATTCAATTAAATACTCAAATAGAAAAAATATTGAATATATAACCAACTGGTTAAACAATTAATGAGAGGAAATCAGTCATAGTGATTAGAGCAGACCAGTCCCTACAAGCAGCACTCGTATTACGCATATCACCCGATTGTAGGTCTAACACTACCACCTCTTTTTCTGTCGCCCTCCTTTCTTTCTCCCTTCTTCCCTCTCTCCCTCTCTTCTTCACCCTCTTCTTTTCTGATTTGCAATTAAAACTAACTCACCACTAATATCCTCAAGTTCTAGAGTCCACGGCTTGTCCAATCTTCTCAGCTCTTGAAGACTCTCCACAAAGTCATCTATTTGTGCTGCTGCCTCCGGATGATCTAGTCTCCTCGCCTCTTGGTCCTGAGTGAGGGCGGTCTCAGCTCTGGTTATTATACCTTCCACTGTGGTGACATCTAGAACAGAACAGAATAGAAACTCATTTATTCAAATAAACTTACATTGAAGCACTTTTGAATAGTCATCACATTTTTTATTCAATCATTGTTTTTTATAAATGCGAAAGTACCTATATGTTTGTCGCGCTCTCACACCAATTCTACTGAAGCGATTTAAATGAAATTTGGCACATAGTTAGTGCTTATAAGGGTATCTTCTTTAATATCTATGAACAGTACTAATCAAATGTTTTTAATTATTTTTCATTATTATTATATGTTATATATAACAACTAGCTTTTGCCCGCGGCTTCGCGCGTTAATTTATCCCCTTAGGGGTGGAATTAATCAAAATCCTTTCTTAGCGGATGCCTACGTCATAACATCTACCTGCATGCCAAATTTCAGCCCGATCCGTCCAGTGGTTTGGGCTGTGCGTTGATAGATCACTACGTCAGTCACCTTTATATATATTTATAGATTGTATATACATCAAATTAATATTTTTACATTTATATAATATAACAATATATTAACTATGTATTACTCTCTTAAATCTCAATAATATATATTTTTTTTATGTAAATATTTTGGCGCCAAAGTTATTTGAGTTTTTTTTATATGGACTAAGGGCAACGGAACAATATCAAAAGGTTATATTTATATTATTGAAATTAACAACAAATAATTGTCATTAATTAACAACATTAAATAAACAATTAATTTAGATAATATTAAAAGTGGGATATTTAACAGACAGTTTAGAGCAGAGGTTCCCAAAGTTTTTTGTGTCGTAGAAACCGTGCCATATTTTCGGGACTGGGACCCTGGGCATAAGCCACTTATTAATGTGAAGAGTTGTAAGGGGAGATCAATGTTTGTATGGAAGTATCATCATTGTTAAGGCTAGCAGCTTCACCCCCTGCTGCAAGCTGTAGATTAAACATAAATAAATATGACAGTCAAAGTTTGTAAAAAACTTACACTTAAGGGGGTAAAATAAAATAGGGGATGAAAATTTTTACCATCGCACAGCTCGCCATCGACAGGGAACTCATCCCCACACGCTGGAGTAAGACCCTGGACCTAAGTGGTCTCGGACAGTGCGGTTTCAGGGCAGCTTCCTCCCGCGTACACTTACATTATGCCGAGGTTTTCTCGAGTGACTACAGCATGGGGTTCTTCAAGAAGGGTATATTTAGGTTTCTTAAGGGTCGACAACGCGCACGTGACACCACTGGTGTTTCAGGCGTCCATAGGCTACGGTAACCGTTTACCATCAGATGGGCCGTATGTATAAGGTATAAAAATTTTTTACGGAAATTCGTCATTCGTCTATTCTACGAGAACGAAGTCGCGACCACACCTATTTATGATAATGTAATGCTGCACCCGCCTGCGCTGACGGTATACGCTGGAGGGGCACCAGTGGAGGATGATAAGAACATGAGGTCAGGTCAGTTAGCACATCGTGGTATATACATACATCACCAGTAGTTTATCACGATGGTTTTCAGGAAACAGAGGAAATGAAGTGTGATGTGATGGTACTCCTCACCACGATAATTGACCTGACCTCATACTCATCATCTATGTAGGTCGCAGTGTCACAGGTCTTAGCACCTGACAATAGCCCAAGACCCCAATAATGGCAGCCTCGGTGGTTTAGTGCTTTAGAAACCGCTTTACTATCCGATGGTCGCAGGTTCGATTCCTCGCACGGTACAAACATTTGTATTCATGAGTATGATTGTTTGTATCAGTCTGGGTGTTTTCTATGTATAATATGTATTTATTTACTAAAATGTATCCGTGTATTTACATCAGTTGGCTAGTACCCATAACACAAGCTCTGCTTACCGTGGGACTAGATGGCGATGTGAATTGTCCTGAGATATATTAGATGTATTATAATAAAAATAAAATTGTTTGGAATACGGTAGAAACTCAGTACCTCCTTTTTGGCTCTGCGCTGGCACTTCAAAGTCCAGCTCGGGGATCTTCACACTGGTGTAGTCACTCTTCACAACTTGACGGTTCAGATCTCTGTGGTCCACCACTCTCAGCTTCCATCTGCCAACAATACACAGTAACATGTAAGCGAAATCTGCTATGCAGATTTCTCTGGTCAGTTCAGGTTACACTGATTAGACTTTTTGTTTTTTGACATGTAAGAGAAATCTGCTATGCAGATTTCTCTGGTCAGTTCAGGTTACACTGATTAGATTTTTTGTTTTTTGACATGTAAGAAAAATCTGCTATGCAGATTTCTCTGGTCAGTTCAAGTTACACTGATTAGACTTTTTGTTTTTTGCAATATCATATGCTGGTGGTCACTCTATTCTCCCAAATTTGAATTTAAATGAATCTGTATTATTGTAAACATGTACAACATTTATTTGAAAAGAATACGAGCTGAGTTTCTTGTCAGTTCTTCTCATCTCGAAATCATTCCGAACTGATGGTAGACTTTGTTGGAAACTCCAACAAAAATAAGTATTATAAGCTCCTCAATTATTTATTTCATAATATTTAAATATAAAACGCTGTGTTCTTACATTGCGATTGTTATTTGTTTTATGTTCTTCTATATTTTAATAAATATATATATAATTACGATTTATTTACAATTTGGTGTTTTATACCAGGCAACTCATTGAGATTCACACAGACTGTAATAGAGCAAGAGCCCACGACGGCCAGACATAGGTCATTTCAGTAAACGTGAAAGTTGTATGTGTGTCCCCAACACAGGTAAGAACGATCCCCAAACATGAAACCTGGATCGTGGTTCCTTTGGCAGGTACCAGGTAACAAAGGTGTAAAAAAAATCATATCAAATTCGTTATTTTAAGAAACTCCATATTTTCATATATTGTTCGTAGCATTATCATAACTTGCGCTGCTCATTGCCAGACACTTAGTGTGGTTCCAACCCCTCGCCGGAACCCCCTAAACTATACTGTTTTAGAAATAAACTTACGTCATTTTAATAAAGCTGAACTTTATATATATTATCGAGAGAACTATTAAACTGACTATCCTAAATTGCCAGACAGTTTTCTTGGTTATATACGGTTTCAATGAGTCTGGTAGGATGAAGAACAATGGAACCACGATCCAGGTTTCATGTTTGGGGATCGTTCTTACCTGTGTTGGGGACACACATACAAGAACTTTCACGTTTACTAAAATGACGTATGTCTGGCAGTTGTGGGCTCTTGGGCTATAGCCCAAGAGCCCACAACTGCCATTCAAAATATCTGTATTCATATAGGTTTATTATAATAAACCTATATGAATACAGATATTTTGAATTTGAATATATACATATACCAGCTGTCCAGGCAAACATTGTTTTGCCTTAAAATAAAAAACAAATTTAGGGGTGGACTACCCCTAACATTTAGGGGAATGAAAAATAGATGTTGGCCGATTCTCAGACCTACTCAATTCGCTCATAAAATTTCATGAGAATCGGTCAAGTCGTTTCGGAGAAGTATGGGAATGAAAACTGCGACACGAGAATTTTATATATAACACAGCTAGTATACATATATTTTTATATATGCCTGTACCTCACCTCACCCCCGTCTCAGCGTACGCCCCTCCAGGCTGTATCTCATTGTTCTCGTAGCCACACTCCTCGCAGCTGAAGGACATGAGGACGACATTCTTGTAGTATGGTATTCTTGTGAGCAGCAGTCTCGTTAGACCCTGGAATTACAAGTTTTGTTACTGGAATCATCATCATTGCCTTGCCTTATTCCCATTATTTGAGGTTGGCGCAGTATGTCATTCTCTTCCACTGCTCTCTATTGGTCGTCATATCTGAACATGCTCTTTTGTTTTGTTACTGGAATAAAATTAAAATAATAATAGTAATATTATTTAGGGGCTGTTCAAGTATTATGTAAGCACTATAGGGGGCGGGGAGTCTAGATGATCAATACATCATCGGCAGTTATTTACTCTCTTACACAAATGGCAAATGTCTCTCTCGCATTGTCTTTTCTAAAAAACAATACATAAATTGAAAAATGTTTATGTAAGCATGGAGGGGGCTCCATATAAGCTCTTAAACTTTGTTTACTTTTACTGGCAAGGGGGATGGGGGGTAAATAATTGTAATAAATCTGCTTATGTAATAATTGAATACACAAAAATTGGAGTATCAATAGATGGTTACAGAGCTGTTTGTTATTCTTTCACAAAAAAACTACTAAAAGGATTTTCATAAAACTTTACAATATTATAGCTTATATCTTTGTTAATGTATTATATATATAACCATTACATAGTATAATATAAAAGTCCCTGTCGCTGTCTGTCCGTCCTTATGTATGCTTAGATCTTTAAAACTATACAACGGATTCTGAAGATGTTTTTCTGTAATGGTCAGTTGTTGCAGGTGAAGTAGGTGGTGGTGTGGAAGACAAGGGTGTCAGGTTTGAGGTCCGAGTCACTGGTAGACATGACTTCTCCCGGGATATACTCAAGGTGTGTGGTTAACAAGGTGGTCAGATATCATTACATAGTATAAAACAAAGTCGCTGTCGCTTTCTAAAATTCAAAAAATTCAAAATTCAAAACAACATTTATTTCAAAAAGCTATCTGGGTTTTACGAAAAAAATATATATGTATTAGTTTTAGTTGTCTAGTACCCATGACATAAGCTTTAGCTATCTTAACTTGGGTCTAGATGGCGCTGTGTGAATTGTCCTGAGATTAATATCATATACTGAGCAAAATGTGAGCATGTTTTGTGTATATTGTTGACAAACGGCTGTCTGTGACAACTCCATACAAGATAATAGTCATACAGGCATACTTTATGTATGTATGGCCACGCTAACTAGTTTCTAACCTAAAATAAACTTTGACATGTATTTCATCATAACATAGTATAAAGTGAAATCGCTTCTGCTGTTTGTCCGCTAAAATCTTTTAAACTACGCAACGGATTTTAATTTTGTTCTTAGCAGTAGATAGAGCAATTCAAGAGGAAGGTTTATATGTATAACACATGGATACCCGCGCAAAGCCGGGGCGGGTAGCTAGTAAAACATAAATTGTGATAGTTACATGTGAAAAGCAACAAACTTTTAAATTTACAACTAAGTATTTGAAGGTAATAAAATTTTAGTACATATTTTCATAGACTTATTTTAAGTAAGTAGGTATATATTGTTAAAAAAAATTGTGTTCGGCAATTTTCTAGAATGTTGTAAGTACTCACATTGGCATGGCAGTTAACACAAAATGATTCGATTTCGGTAACTTCAGGGTCTGGGTCCTCAGCAGTGAGGTCCCTAAAGACCGGCTTCTGATTTTCTGTACACATACTGTAAATATTCACAGAATTGCAAATAATAAATTCAATTTCCAAAACACTAACAAGAACAGAGGTTAATAATTTATTAAATAAGAATTGAATGAGTTGTTTTGGTTCAGTTTTTCCGTCACAATATTGAATGAATTTAAATGAATGAAATGAAAAATGAATGATTGACAGTTTAATAGTGTTGCCAACAAATTATGAAGATTTTTTTAAATTTTGCAGTGTTATGTCTCTGGATGTAAAGCCTTATAAGCCTAATGTGATAAATGAAAAATCTCTGTGACTGAAATCATAATCTACATCTTCCTTACCCCATTTATTTGGGTTTGGTGTAATATGACCGTACTAATTATAAATATTGTTTTCTTTTGTATATATATATTATTGTAATAGTGCAATAAATAATAATAAATAAACAAAATCCTTATCTGCTTCTTTCTTATTTGGGGTTCATGTAATGATTCTCTGTATACATCAGAATTTGATATTTATTTAGTTTCAGTTTAGTTTCTTAATAGAAAGAGGTTTAATTATGAAACGCTGTTGCAATATATTATTTATTAAAAACAGTATGAAGTTTGGCAAATGTATATGTGTAGTATTTGACAGTTGCAGTTGCGAAAAGCATAACTGAATTTAAAACTCTACAAAGACTCATCATAGAATGAAGTAAAGTTTATCTTAATTCCTACGTAGTAATGTTTATTTTTATTCGCTGAGCTCTATAAATCGCTGCTGAATCCTGACACATAATTTTTAAAGTAGGAAGATATCCGAAGGTCACAAACTCCCGTTTTCGTTACGGTGATGTCACTAAAAGAAATAAACATGACCTTGTGTCGAAATGATATTACGTCACGCCTTTATTTTTGTCGATTTAATATCTTCTCGTATTATACCGCCAAATTTAATAGGTCATTAAAGTTGCCAGTGTAGAACTTAATACGAATTATGTAATTTTTTAAACATGTTAAAATAACAATGGGTATTACTCGAGATCAATAGTGAAATACTAATGCAGGTTTTTCTTCTTATAAGCTTTTTTTAATTCAAATTTATTATTGTAGTACATTTTTGCCACTTATGAACGTTAAGTCTTTTTAATTAATATTTTTTCCTACCGTCCAATTCAGTGCATAGTTTCAATTGAGAGGAACTGGCAAAAAACTTAAGATATTTTCTTTCTTTTTGGCTAATTTATTTACAATGTATATTTATATAAGTCTCTATGTCTAATATTAAATGAAAATCCCGTGGATGAACAACTACTGCCATATATGTTTGTCATTTAAGAAATTCTGTGACTAAATATGTAATAAACTATCTAAGATGCTCACATTATTTGGTTGCTTCCTTTCCATTACTAATAGATTACAAGCTTTGTTCTATATTATTTATTTTTATATAGGTAGGTACCTGTGTATAGAAACTTATGTAGTTAAGTCCATTTTTGTAACTGTTTTTTTATTTGCACAATAAACTTATTATTATTATTTTATAGTAGTTAGCTATATGTGTTTTATTGTAAAAAAAATAATACACATTATACTGTAATATAATTTGAGACCAGAAGTCTCAAATTATATTACAGTAACCATTTAGTGTAATATATAAAAATATTTAAACAACTTCTAATTTCTATAAATACTTTTCAGTTAGGATAATCTATTTATAAAATATCTAAAAGAATTACTATTTAATAAACAGTATCTATTATACTGTAACCGATAAACGAGAAGCTTTAGATTTTATGCAATACTTATATGAATGTTTTATTACAATAAGTATATCAACAAATATTTGGATAGGTCACATTATAAGAGAAATGGACCAGAATAATAACAGAATGGTATCCACGAGACGGTAAAAGAAATAGAGGTAGACCGAAAGTAATATGGGAAGATGATATCAGGAAAACAGCCGGTCCAATATGGACTCGTAAAGCAAAGTACAGGACAGAATGGAAATCTTTAGAGGAGGCCTATGTCGGAAGACAAGCTGTACCGTTTCATCATCATCATCATCATCATCTGCTTCTTCCTTATCCCATTTATTTGGGGTCGGCGTAATATGTTTTTCGCTTCCATTCATTCCTGGTCGCAGTCATCTCGTTACTTACTTCCTTTCTTACCACATCATCTTTCACACAGTCCATCCATTTCTTTTTCGGCCTTCCTATGCCCTTATAACCATCCACATTCATATGTAACACCTTTCTTAAAATATTATCCTCGTTCCTACGCATTACATGTCCATATCATGATAGACGATTACTCTTCAACCTCTCTAACACCGCTGTCACTTTATTGTTGTACCGTTTATCGATAATAATATTAACCAAATGTAATTTAGTATAGCAATAAGGGCTTTTTATTTTTGTTTTATTTATTTATTATATCAACAAATATATAACAATTATAAGTTTAAATAAATGCTAAGTATTAATAATTTGTTACATTTGCGTGCCTGGACAAGTGAACATAGGGTTCATACTAATCTAAATATACTAATTGTAAACACTTGAGATATAAATTTTGTGAAGTATTGAATATTTAAGTAAATATCATTATCAACCACTATTATCAAATACATGTGTACATTCAATCAAGATTATTCTGGCAACACTAACACACTCTCCGTTTTGTTATGATGCCATTTAATTTATCCGTGTAAAATCAAATTATTCCCGCCTCGCGTTTTCATTTGAATCAGTATAGCCAAACTACACCGGTCAGTGATCGTCAAGTACTTATTTTACGTAAAATTAAACTGTGATTTAGTGTAATATTTATTTTGGGAATACCTTAAATATAATGTAAGTATTATAAATATATAGTCTTTTGCCTTAATCGATATAAAAAAGTATTTACCTTTACAGATTTTTTTTTAAAATAAAAAAAAGCTGTTTGATATAGCTGTGTACGTACGTGGAATACAAACCGATTTTAAAAATGAATCGAGAAATCTAACAATTTAATTTTTTGCAATAACTAGTTGAATCGTAGTTATTATAAACGCGAGTTTTTATAAGTTTGCGACTATGAATGAATAGATGGATGAATGGATGTTTGTTACTCTTTCACGAAAAAACTACTGAACGTATTTTGATTAAACTTTACGGTAATATAGCTTATAAATACAACAATAGGATAAGTAAATTCTTTCAATAAATAAATTGATTTTATTTATTGAAACGTTTTCTGTAGGTAAATAATAATTCCTTACGTTTATTGAAATGGAATCGTTTGTTTGTGATACGAGTAATATAAAACATAATTTTTATATTCTAGATGTGTTTTATATTATAACCGTTATTTGAGAAATTACAAATTCCTTTGCCGTCTGCGTAATAGAGAAAAAAAAGACTTACTTTTTTTTACTGTTCTGTTTATCCTTCAAAGGAATAGCAAAGGGAACTGCGCCCATACAGCCATATTTGCATGTATAAATTTCATATTTTTTAATTTGACGCATCATTATTTACATAAAAAATTAAAAAAATAACGGGATTTTGTCACGTAATATTTATACTATTTAGTTTATGATATTGAATAATGAATAAAATGTACGAACATGCCGTAATTATCTTAAATTTCGCGTTTATCTTATTTACTTAGATTTTGTGTTTGTGATAACCAGTCTATATGTTGTTTGCTGGACCTCCAGTCAATTTGCTTATCAACATAGTAAGTATATTAGAAGCAGGAGCTCGTGTGTCGGTGTATCTATATATACCATTACATAGCATAAAACAAAGTCGTTGTCTGTCCGTCCCTATGTATGCTTAAATCTTTAAAATTACGTAACGGATTTTGAAACGTTTTTTTTTTAAATAGATAGAGTGATTCAAGAGGAAAGTTTATATATATAATACATGTACACCCGTGCGAAGCCGTGGCGAGTACACTACAATTTTATTTAAATATAACTAGTATATTTAAATAAAATTGTAGTGTCTGTTTGTAATATTGTAATAACCGTTTTTACTACATGCATATGAATAAATACGGTACGTATGTACACCAAAATAACAATTTTACAATTTTAGTTTGTCTGTCTGTTTGTTCCGGCTAATCTCTGAAATGGCTGCACCGATTTTGATGGGACTTTTATTGACAGGTAGCTGATGTAATGAGGAGTAAATTAGGCTACTTTTATTTTAGAAAATGAAAGTTAAATTCCACGCGGACGAAGTCGCGAGTACAGCTAGTATAAATATATAAATGTATAGGATGTCGGTCGGTATAGCGGTGTCGTGAGGCAAGGTTAACCGGTCACATTACAGTTAAATACATGTGCTAACTATGACATCATTTTCTATCATCTTTATATCGTACGACCCCGGTGGTCAAGCGGTTTAGCATCGCCTTACTTCCTATGGTCGCGGGTTCGATTCCTCGCACAGTGCAAACATTTGTATCCATAAGTTCAAACTTGTTTGCGATGGGCCGGGTCGATGTGCTCCCTCTAATATGGTTGAGTGCAATGATGGCTGGCTCATACGTCATACTCGTGAACGGGTGCTGCTTGTGGGGACTGGTCTGTTCAGTTTGCGAACACTGATTAGATTTTCTGTTTTGTTTTTGCAATATCATATGCTGGTGGTCATTCTGTTCTCACAAATTTGAATTTAAATGAATCTGTATTATTGTAAACATGTACAACATTTATTTGAAAAGAATACGAGCTGAGTTTCTTGTCAGTTCTTCTCATCTCGAAATCATTCCGAACTGACGGTAGATTTGACATATCATAAGAGTCTGTAATAGACCTACATGAATAAAGAAATTTCGACTTTGAATTATTTTTGTTTCTATCGGTCTGGGAGTTTTCTATCTACGTGTATCATATATGTATTTATAAAAAAAACTAAGTATTTACAGCAGTGGTCTAGTACTCATAACACAAGCTCTGCTTACCGTGGAACTAGATGGCGCTGTGTTAATTGTCCAGGGTTATTTATTTATTTATATCAGTTGTCTAGTACTCATAACACAAGCTCTGCTTACCGTGGGACTAGATGGCGCTGTGTTAATTGTCCAGGGTTATTTATTTATTTATATCAGTTGTCTAGTACCCATAACACAAGCTCTGCTTACCGTGGGACTAGATGGCGCTGTGTTAATTGTCCAGGGTTATTTATTTATTTATATCAGTTGTCTAGTACCCATAACACAAGCTCTGCTTACCGTGGGACTAGATGGCGCTGTGTTAATTGTCCAGGGTTATTTATTTATTTATATCAGTTGTCTAGTACTCATAACACAAGCTCTGCTTACCGTGGGACTAGATGGCGCTGTGTTAATTGTCCAGGGTTATTTATTTATTTATATCAGTTGTCTAGTACCCATAACACAAGCTCTGCTTACCGTGGGACTAGATGGCGCTGTGTTAATTGTCCAGGGTTATTTATTTATTTATATCAGTTGTCTAGTACCCATAACACAAGCTCTGCTTACCGTGGGACTAGATGGCGCTGTGTTAATTGTCCAGGGTTATTTATTTATTTATATCAGTTGTCTAGTACTCATAACACAAGCTCTGCTTACCGTGGGACTAGATGGCGCTGTGTTAATTGTCCAGGGTTATTTATTTATTTATATCAGTTGTCTAGTACCCATAACACAAGCTCTGCTTACCGTGGGACTAGATGGCGCTGTGTTAATTGTCCAGGGTTATTTATTTATTATATATGTGGTAGCGGCCCGTCCACAATGTAAGAGTACGTAGGAGGAAGCTCGTTTGAAACCGCACTGTCCGAAACCACTTAAGACCATTTACACTCAGCCCGAGTGGGCAGGGAAGTGACCAGCGCGATACTTCCCATGCCATTGCCGCTGCCACTCGCGCTGCCCGGCGCTCCCTCGATTGTCCGTTTTTCGTGCGCGAGTCAAAGGACTGGCAGCGCGAGTGGCAGCGTGTGTTTACATTCAGCCCTCTCGCTCAGTTGTCGCCCGTTGTGTTAAGGTAACGAAGAGTCGCCCGGTAAATAAGTATGAGGGCTGAGTGTAAACGACACTCACTCGCGTCAACGCTGACGCGGCAATATTTCCGGCAGCGCGAGTGGCAGGGGAAGCAGCTGAATGTAAACGTAACATTAGGTTCTAGCGTCATCATCTGCTTCTTCCTTATCCCATTTATTTGTGGTCGTCGTAATATATTTTTCTCTTCCATTCATCCCTGTTCGCAGTCATCGCGTTATTTACTTCCTTTCTTACCATATCATCTTTCACACAGTCCATCCATCTCTTTTTCGGCTTTCCTCTGCTCTTATAACCATCCACATTCATATGTAACACCTTCCTTAAAATATTATCCTCATTCCTACGCATTACATGTCCATACTATGATAGTCGTAGTAAAATTAGGATCTAGCGTGTGGGGATGAATTCCCTGTCGATGGCGAGCGGTGAATGGTAGGTGTAGGCATCATGTTGAACAATTCCTCAGAACAGTGCCCATTTTTTTTTAATTATTCTAAAGTAGTGGATAGTTTATGAGGTATGCATACAGTAAACAGAATGATGTCACCATAACGT
Source organism: Achroia grisella (assembly GCF_030625045.1). Taxonomy (NCBI): domain Eukaryota; kingdom Metazoa; phylum Arthropoda; class Insecta; order Lepidoptera; family Pyralidae; genus Achroia; species Achroia grisella. Next base: position 241,131 of record NW_026712987.1, on the reverse strand, counting down.
GTGTATTTACATAATTTATTCTTATGGCAAGGTTGAGACACTTCAGTATTCGTGTACCGGTATCATTTTTAGCAATTATTTAGCGTTAAGTTACTTCATATCGTAGTTGTATGTAATTTGTCTATATATGTGTATGTATATATATATAATTATATAAGCTAGTCGCCCCGGCTTCGCCCGGATGTACAGGTATCTAAATATATATAACTCAAAGGTGACACATAGTGATCTATCAACGCACAGCCCAAACCACTGGACGGATCGGGCTGAAATTTGGCATGCAGGTAGATGTTATGACTTAGGCATCCCCTAAGAAAGGATTTTGATAAATTCCACCCCTAAAGGGATAAATTAACGCGAGCGAAGCCGCGGGCAAAAGCTAGTTACACATATAAACCTTCCGCTTGCATCACTCTATCTATTAAAAATAACCTCTTCAAAATCCGTTGCGTAGTTTTAAAGATTTAAGCGTACATAGGGACGGACAGACAGCGACAGCGACTTTGTTTTATATGTAATGATGTGTGTAGTCAAAATATGTAATTTGTATATATATGTAGTTATTTTATATCACTTCTTACTATTTATTATTGATACACCTCGACCAGACTTAAGTCAGTAACTTCTCTCCATACTCAAGTTGCCTGGAAGAAATCGCTTTACAGCGAGGCGGCCCATTATTGCCTCTTCCCAAATTCAAATTCAAAAATCATTTATTCATGTAGGACATTTTAGCCGCTTATTTATATATTTATCTATTAAAGGAAAACCAAGGCTATTCAAGTACATTTTAAATAAAATCAATATGTACGTTATAATAATTGGACGACCTCGGTGGTCCAGCGGTCTAGTACACCGCTTTACGACCGATGGTCACGGGTTCGATTCCTCGCACGGCACAAACATTTGTATTCATGAGTATGATTGTTTGTATCGGTCTGGGTGTTTTCTATTATATAATATGTATGTATTTACAAAAAAAAAATATCTATGTATTTGTATCAGTTATCTAGTACCCATAACACAAGCTTTAGCTACCTTAACTTGGGTCTAGATGGCGCTGTGTGAATTGTCCTAAGATTATTATTATTATTATTAATAAGCCACTGACATATGAACGTCAAGTTTTACATTATAATGTTTCCCTTTGAGTATGTTGTATGTTTATACATATTTATATATTAATAATAATGTATATAAATGTTTGTTTAAGAGGGAACAAGAAAAAAAAATCATTTTACTTCTCTAATAATACTTTTTTTTGTGATAATGAAATTATACACCCTCTTGTGCTAACGGTTTACGCTGGCGGGGCACCAGAGGATAATATGAGCATGTCAGGTCAGTTAGCCCATCGTGACAAATTCACCTGTAATTTATCATGATGGCTTCCAGGGGGAACCGCGTGGAGGTCAACCTGACATGGTACATTGATAGCAATGGGGTCAAGAGTCCACATTACTAACAATCCCCTCTCTAATAATACTAGAATAGAATACGAAATCATTTATTCAAATAAACTTACATTGAAACATTTTTCAATAATCTCAGGGAGGGGGGGGGGGGAAGGGCCAGCGTAAACCGTTAGCGCAGGCGGGTACACCGTACCATCATAATCCATAAAAAAAAATAGTATAGCACAAGAGAATTAGTATGGCTGCTAGAGAAGCCATTTTGTTTTTATTTTCCCGCGCAAACGTACCGCGGTGTTAATATATTATTACAATTTCTTAGTTATCCCCGTTCCCATAAAAGACCCATTGACTTTTCTAAACGATACATAGAAACAGCAAGTTTGTCTTTCAATCTAGTTTAATGTTATGAATACTTTAATCAGACTAGGCTTCTAATAACCTAAAAAATTAAGTGATTAAAAAAATAAACATGCGAGCTTGGTGTATTACGTAAACGACATGGCAACTGATCACATTTAGTGCGTGACACACTTGACCTTATGACGTCACCGTTAAAAAAATAATAACATTTAGATTTCGCGCCATTATTACGAATGACAAATCGGATCGGATTTTTTTTTATTTTATTTTTTTAATTTCGGACCATAATCCTTTCTTAGCGGATGCCTACGTCATAACATTTACCGGCATGCCAAATTTCAGCCAGATCCGTCCAGTGGTTTGGACTGTGCGTTGATAGATCACTATGTCAGTCACCTTTGAGTTATATATATATATATATATATATATATATATATATATATATATATATAGAATATATTATATTGTTAATTGTTACAGACAATGGGCAAAGATGACAAAGAAGAAACCGGCTTCGGATTCAAAGACAAAGCTAAAGCTGAAGAGACACTGAAACTTCTAGAACAGCATGAAATGAACTACCGAAGATTGACCGTGCGTGGTTTGCTGGGGCGAGCGAAACGGGTGCTCTCCAGTCAGTATTTTGTTCCTTTATTTAGGCAAATTTTGTTAGTTTATAGACAAATCTAGGCATGTGCACAGTAATAATCTGCAAATTTTGCGAATCTAAAGAAGACACGCCACTACACATCCTATGTGGTGATAGCCCACTCATGCTTAAATGAAATATCTCCTTTGGAAAGTACACTCTATATCCTGACGGTACAAAACCATAGCTCCTGAGAAGTTTATATACAATGTATATTTATATAGGTGTCTATGTCTAACATTAAATGAAAATCCCGTGCATGAACAACTATTGCCATGCACGCTCGTCATTCAAGTAATCGTTTAGTGAGTAATAGGCCTTGCTCAGTAAATATGATTTAACAGATGTTTTGAATTTATTTAACGGTAATTCCAGTCTATCTTTTGGTATCTTATTGTAAATTTTTATATCTATTCCCATAAAAGACCTATTGACTTTTTCCAATCATTTTATTTATTTATTAGTATTGAGTAAGTACTGTGTTAATTATTGTGAAATATTACTATTATATTTAATAAATTAAATTGAACGTTGAAATGCATTCTTACATTGCAGTGACGAAGGCAGAAGACAAAATAAAGAATATAAAAGAAGCAATGGAAGTGTTCGAGAATTGGCTCGCAGACTTAGACAAGAACAAAGAAAAGAAGACTGAGAAGAAGGAAGAGAAGGCGGAATCGAATAAAAAAGAGACGGAAGAGAAAAATGGAGATGATAAGGCAAGTATTGTACTGATGAGTCATCTATTAGAAAATGGTAAACAATATGGAAATACAGTAGTATATTAATAACATTCAAGAATCATTTATTCATGTAGGACATTTTAGCCGCTTATGAACGTAAATTTTTTTATATTATAATTTTTCTCTACCGTCCAGTTCAGTATATAGATTCAATTGAGAAGAACTGGCAAGAAACTCAATTGAATTACTTTTTTTGTTTAAAACCAGTTTATTTACAATGTATATTTATATAGGTGTCTATGTCTAACATTAAATGACAATCCCGTGCATGAACAACTATTGCCATGCACGCTCGTCATTCAAGTAATCGTTTAGTGAGTAATAGGCTTTGCTCAGTAAATATGATTTAACAGATGTTTTGAATATATTTAAGGGTAATTCCAGTATATTCTTTAGTATGTTATTGTAAATTTTTATACTCATTCCCATAAAAGACCTATTGACTTTTTCTAAACGATGCTTGGGGACAGCAAGTTTGTCTTTAATTCTAATTTTAATATTATGAATGTTTTTTTATAATAAGTGAAGATTTTTATGAACATATTTGAATATATAAATTGAGAAGCAACGGTGAGAATATTTGCCTCTTTGAGTTTCTCTCTTAATGAGTCACGTCTCCTCATACAGTACATCGCTAAAATAAATGTTAAAAAATGCTTTACACATTATAAATGAGTATCGTTACGTTTCCAGGACTCGGAATCTGATGAAGAGATGGAAGAAAAACCGAAAGAGAAGAAGGATGTGCCAGCAGACACCGTTCCTGGTCTCGGCTTCAAGGATAGGGATACTGCAGATGGTACCTTAAAGGAATTGGAGGGGAGAGACCCTGATTACCAGAAGTTAGCTGTGAAGGGACTGATTGGGAGGGCGAAGAGAGTTCTCACATGTAAGTCGTAAATAATATAATAATAATAATAATAATCTCAGGACAATTCACACAGCGCCATCTAGTCCCATGTTAAGCTAGCTAAAGCTTGTGTTACGGGTACTAGATAACTGATACAAATACATAGATCATTTTTTTTCGTAAATACATATTATACATAGAAAACATCCAGACCGATACAAACAATCATACTCATGAATACAAATGTTTGTGCCGTGCGAGGAATCGAACCCGCGACCATCGGACGTAAAGCGGTGTGCTAGACCGCTAGACCATCGAAGTCGTCAAAATGAAGTGAATGAAATGAAACGAATATGGCAATACCTGCAGTGGACACTGCAAGCATGTGCTTAACATGGCGATTAGACCTTAGCTTAACATCAATCTGCCAGATTTTGCCAAACAGAAGAGGAAACGCCACTACACACCCTGTGTGGTTGTAGCCCACTCATGTATAAACGAAATATCTCCTTTGGAAAGTATACACTATCCTGAGGAGATAAAAACCATCGCTCCTAAGAATATCCTTCAATTCTTGTCCCTGACGGGTCTAGGTAGCGAACTTTGAAAAAGGGGGAGCACAATAGATTTTTTTTTTATATCATAATTTGAGCGCGTTTGACCGCAATCTCACCTGATGTTAAGTGATGATGTGGTCTAAGCTGTTACACGCAAGCTCAAATAATACCTATTCACTCTTGACTTAAAAGACCCAATGTTGTAAGAGGCAGGAAAAATAGACGCTGGTAGAGAGTTCCACTCCTTAGCTGCTCGCATAAGGAAAGATGATGCAAAACGGTTAGTTCGAGCAGCTGGGATGTCAATAGTGTAGGGGTGGAGCCGCTCTCCACGTCTTGTTGTACGTTGATGGAACGGTGCTGGAGGAATGAGGTTGTGCAGTTCTTGAGCACATTCGCCAAAATGGAGCCTATAGAGCACCGATAGACAAGCTACTTTACGTCGGTGATTAAGACTTTGAAGCCTCTTAGCTACAAGTGATTCGTCCCCGATAAGTCTCCTTGCTCGTCTGTCGATTGCGTCTAGAGCGTCAAGTTGGTACTGAGCGAATCCATCCCATAAGTGGGAACAATACTCCATGCAAGATCGGACCTGTGCTTGGTATAGCGTTAAAAGCTGTCCAGGCGTGAAGTATCTCCTAACCCTTGAGAGGACGCCCAGTTTTTTTGATGCCGTTTTAGCTCTAGATTCAATATATGCCCCCAAATTTAGGTTGGATGATATTGTTAAACCTAGAAGATCGAGATGGTCAGAAACCGGGACAGATGCATTTCGAAAAGTTGGAGATAGGTTAAAGGGGTTCTTTTTTGTGGAAAAAAGACAAGCTTGGGTTTTTGTTGTTTTAGATCTATATAGGTCGCAGTGTTACAGGTCTTAGCACCTGACAATAGCCCAAACAACCCAATAAAAAAATATAGACATTTTAACCCCTTATGAAACGGTAAGGCATGAAGCCTTACCGTTCTTAAGGACAATTGACTTTTAGTTGCCTTATCCTATCCAAAAGAAAAAGAAAGATTCAAATCGTTGCATAGTATAAAACAAAGTCGCTGTGTAGCGACTTTGTTTTATACTATGCAAGGCTTCATACCTTACCGTTTCATAAGCGGTTAAAATGCCCTACATTTATAATTTTTTAATTTGAATCCCACGCAGGTACACGCGACGAAACCAAGCTATCAAAGAGGCAATACCATATTCGAGAAGTTTTTGGACGATTTTGACACTTTGCATCTGAGTAAACAGAACAACTCCTTAAAGTCAATTGTCCTTAAGAATCGTAAGGCTTCATGCCTTACCGTTTCTTCCGTTTCATAAGCGGCTAAAATGTCCTACATGAATGATTTTTTAATTTGAATCCCACGCAGGTACACGCGACGAAACCAAGCTATCCAATATCAAAGAGGCAATATCCATATTCGAGAAATTTTTGGACGATTTTGACACTTTGCACCTGAGTAAACAGAACAACCCGTATGTAAGCCTGGGCATTGTCCGGACAGCTGTTAAATCTGCTGGCGAGAACGTAACTGAACAACAGGTACGTGGTTTTTTTAATATCTTACTCTATACATATAAATAAAATTGGAGTGTCTGTTTGTAATATTGATATAACCGTTTTTTACTACATGCATATGAATATAAATACGGTACATACACCAAAATAACATTTTTTATAATTCTGTCTGTCTGTCTGTCTGTCTGTTTGCTTCGGATAATCTCTGAAATGGCTGGACCGATTTTGACGAGACTTTTTTTGGCAGGTAGCTGATGTAATAAAGAGTAACTTAGGCTATTTTTATTTTAGAAAAATAAAGTTAAATTCCGCTAGTTACAGTTACAGTACAGATAATACAGCTAGTTAACAATTAAAAAAATGTGAGAAATAAGATTTTTCAACGCGGTCTTCAAATTGTTAATTCACGTTCATGTATATAAACGACTGTTACCACAAACCATCAAGTGGGCCAAAAGCCTGTTCGCCAATTCCAGTTACATAAAAAGATTATTTAAAAAATCGACTAACACCAGTTACCATTTTTTTTTTTTTTACTTGGAGAAAATCCCTCATGGAGACCCGCCGGCCCGGGGGAAGCCCGCGGGTACTGTGAGACTCCTACTCACTAAAAACTCCAAGATGTCCCTCACCCAACGCCATATGCCGGAGTCGCGGGATCGATAACATTCAACCGCGACTCCGACGGCGGTGGCCCACTCTACAGCGGGCCCCATCTCTGCGGGTTCCCTATGGAACCCACCACTTCCCCCGTCTTCCCTGGGGAAGGCGCGCGGGGACATGCGCGCGACTTCTTCGGGCCTAGTGTGGAGGGGTGGGACCGCCCCCGCGGTCGTCACCCCGGCCCGGTAGCGATCTAGGGGCGGCCTGGGCCGCCCCTGCCTCCTTGATTGCTGGGAGGGGAGGTGTCCATGCCCTCCTCTGCACCACTCCTACGGCCTGGGGCCTGTGAGGCGGGCCGTTTCCCTCTCTTACTTTTGGGCGGGGTGCACTTCTTTCTCCCCACCCAATAACACCAGTTACAAATATATAATATAAATTGCTGTGTGTGGCACAATAAGCTGACTCCGCTACCGGGAACAGCAAACTACCAAGAATACCGACACCTAACTTACATAATTGATTGTTGCATTTAGGACAGTTTTGTTCGATCATTATACATAATTATACATTTGTACTTTGATAATTTTATTGTTTTAATTAAATAAAATATATTTTTTAAAACGCAAATATCGCCCGCCGTAACATAAGTCACCATATACACATATTTTATACAAGTTTCTTGCTCATTCTTCTAGTGATGAATCTGCATTCCGAATGAGTGGTAGAATAAAAATATGACTATTCAAAAGTGCTCGTAATGAGTTTATTTGAATAAAGATTATTTCTATTTCTATTTTTATACAATCACGTTGGCCAAAAACCGTTTTTCCAATAGAATAGAATAGAATAGAATAGAAAATCATTTATTCAAATAAACTTAATTTAAGCACTTTTGAATAGTCAACATTTTTTTAAATCTACCGCTTATTCGGAAAGCTGTCTCATCACAATAAGAATAAGCAAGAAACTTGTGTGTTGCTCTTTTAAACAATCCTTGTAAGTTCACATTTTACAAGTCGAAACGTGTGAATACAAACTACCAACCAGCACTAATTTATTTAGGCTCAAATATAAAAACACAATAAGATTAAATCAGTCGGTCCAATTCCAATTATTAAAAAAAATATTTATTACAGAGATCATTTATAGCTGCATACTCGTCCGTGAATGGTGAATACAAGAGGTTGAGAACAGTCCAAGACGAACAAACGGGTAAGACGTGGGATATCGTAAGGAATGCTGCACTGAAGACACTCAAGGAAAAGGTAGATAAATAATAATTTTTATAATTACTGAGCAAGTGTATGTCAACCCTAACTTTGTTTATAATTTAAATACATATAACTCAAAGGTGCCTAACATAGTGATCTATCAACGCACAGCCCAAACCACTGGACGGATCGGGCTGAAGTTTGGCATGCAAGTAGATGTTATGACGTAGGCATCCGCTAAGAAACGATTTTGATTAATTCTAACCCGAAGGGGATAAAATAGGGGATGAAAGTTAGTATGAAACTTTGTCAATTTCAAACCGATCGGGCTGAGACTTTGCATACATAAAGCTACTATGACGTAGGCATCTCCTAAGAAAGGATTTTGATGAATTCCACCCCTAAGGGGATAAATTAACACGGGTAAAATCTAGTGTGTATATATAAATTGTAGCTACCCCCCCGGCTTCGCACGGGTGTTATAAATATAAACCATCCTCTTGAATCACTCTATCTATTAAAAAAAACCGCTTCAAAATCCGTTGCGTGGTTTTAAAGATTTAAGCATACATAGGTACGGACAGCGACAGCGACTTTGTTTTATACTATGTAATGATGACTAGCTCTGCCTGCGACTACTACATGGAATAGTAACTTTGACAAAATAAAGAATCTAACCCAAAAAAAGACAAAGAAAAAAGTTTCATCGTTCTAGCTTCAAAATGACGAATTTCTATGCAAACTTTCATCCCCTATTTTATTTCACCCTTAGGGGTGAAATTATTACAATCTTTCAATGTCATATTTATTTATATTTAATTAACAACCGCAATAAATAAGTTTCAAGCTTCGAGCTTTAAAAATTCCATACAACCTTTCATCTACCCAAACGGAAAAAGGGTAAGGGGTTGAAAAGGGTTCAACCCCTACATCCCCTTTTTAGTTTGTGGGTTGAAAGGATATAATAAAAATAAAAGATATACAAGATAATACATACAAAGAAAAAACAACCATTCGTTAAAAGAAGTATTGTTAAATTTCAGCACGCCGACGCAAAACTATTCAACGAGAAAGATGAACCTACCAGCGAGCATCTAGAATTACTTTTATGGGCTTATTCACCAGAAGCGGCGCGCGTAAAAAAAGTCGTGCCAGAGACAAAGGAAGAGAAGCAAGATGGAGATAGGAAACGGCGGGCTAGCGACCGAGACAGCGAGTCGCCGAGTAAAAAGAAAAAAGAATAATGTAATGATAACCTGTCAAAATTGGCGGCAAAAACAAGATCAATTGGCTAATGGCAACACAAATCGCCAGAGCCAAACCAGAAAAAAAAACAAGATCAATCTACCTAAAATAGGCTGTATGGTCTAGAAATCTTAGCCTATCTTATAGGCGGTGTTGCCATGTTCAAAACACGAAACCAGAGACAATGAAGCAACTAAGTTTTTGCGCGCAATATTTGCCAGTTGCATACAATACACTGGAGTAGCTTACTCGAATGTACTGTATGCAAGTAGTCTAGGCGGATCCAGCTTTGGCGCCAGGAGGGGGTCACATAGTCGTGGTCAAATCAAGAACTTATAATTATATTTTGATCACAATAGACACAAGTAAAAAGTAGATATTTTATTAATGTACGTAAATACTGTACTTAAAGATATTAATAAAATCTGTATGGTGACAAAATATATAAATAAAATTATTATGTTCAATTAGTGGTCCACCTAAGTCCTGGGCTCAGGGGGGTCATGACCCCCACGACCCCCTGGATCCGCCATTGTTGTTATATTGTCATAGAGTATTCCATATGTAAAATACAGCGCAAGTGATCAAGTTATTTGTCGATTTATGCATTTGTCTATTTTAAATAAAATGTCGTTTTGGGATAATGTTTTTCATTTGTACTTAGTTAAGCCGTTTAGATATTAACTACTCGCCCCGGCTTCACACGGTTGGAAATGTATTATACATATAAATATTCCTCTTGAATCACTCTATCTATTTAAAAAAATCGCTTCAAAATCCGTTGCGTAGTTTTAAAGATTTAAGCATACATAGTGGCGGACAGACAGCTACAGAAACTTTGTTTTATACTAATAATTTACTTAACTTGTAGACTTCAGTTACCTATATAACCTATTATATATTTAATAAATAATAGGTTATTATTATTACAAAGAATCACATCTCTTTTTTTTTATTTTACTGCAATTATATTTTTCATTCACCATGACACTACACTAAGAAACGCTCGAAAAGTCTTTCCGCGGGTTTGGAGTGCAATTCCCACTATATTTATTGGTTCCTATGGCGAAGCTGTCACAAGGCCTGCTGCGACCATCAACTTTAGAAAGTTCGAAAAATTAAAAAGAAACCGTTTCTTCCAGATAACTCGAGTTAGCACATCTCTAATGTACACTACTACTAGTGATGTACAATCACTTGACATAATCTATCCGTCGAGATACGCATTGGATTTCAGAAATATGTAACTTGTCGCTTATTCAGCTAACATTCTTTTAACTAAAAAAAAAATGATGAAATCCCGCCATTTTTTACTTTTGTTTGAAATAAAAATGTTATAAGAATTGAATATATTATGCTTAACTGGCCGCTAATAAAGCAAATATATTCTTTTAACTAAAAAAAAAGAAAATGAAAGCCCGCCATCTTTTGTTCTTGTTTGAAATAAAAATGTCATAACAATTAGACATATTATGCTCCACTTTATCAAGTTACAAAATTATTTATACCTACACACGTTATAGAACAGTTCTGGAAAATTACTCATCGGAGATGCAGTCTGTGTTTACTGTTAATACAAACTATTTCGCGAGTGGAGTTTGTCATTCTGAAAGATGCTGACTCCATTTTCCTGGCATCCTGACGTCTTCTACCTGGACCCGGGTTTGCATTATTCTTTAACAGTATTCTGTATTGGATTGCAGGTCGGTGGGTACTAATATTGTATGGGTACTTTATAGATATATATTTGTGGTAGGACGCCCTGTAGGCAGGGGCGGATCTACCTAATCTTTTTGGGCTGCAACCCAGGGCCCCGATGATACAAAAAGCCCCCAGTTCCCACTAAAACGATATTTAGAATATAAAATAAATATCTAGAAAGGTCAATCAACTCGTGTAAGTGCGCGTCTATCGAAAGAAATTTCTAGTCGCTTGTTTATGGTGTATTTTTTTAGTTGAGTAATATAATTAGGTAGACTCCTAAGTAAATTTAGCCCAGGGCCCCACAAATTCACGATCCGCCCTTGCCTGTGGGTCCAGTTAAGATTATTTTATTTATTTTAAAACATACAAATATTGTAAAGTTGATTATTAGACCCCGCACTAGGCGATCCTTCATCGCGGGAGTCCATAAAAGTATTGCCAGATGATTAATAACTAACTAAAGTAGAGTAGATTTGACATATCATAAGAGTCTGCAATAGACTCAAACCAAGGAAGAATTTACTTTGATTTTATAAAAACATTCCAAATTTATTGTACACTAGCTTTTGCCCGTAGCTTCGCTCACGTTAATTTATTGCCTTAGGGGTGGAATTAATCTTTCTTAGCGGATGCCTACGTCATAGCATCTACCTGCATGCCAAATTTCAGCCCGATCCGTCCAGTGATTTGGGATGTGCGTTGATAGATCACTGTCAGTCACCTTTGAGTTATATATATTTAGATGGATTACAAAAAAATTAAATACGAAGTATAAAAAGACACTCGTCATAATTTTTAATCACTATGATACGCTTCCGAGACTGTGAACAGTCATCATCATCATCATCATCGCAGCCCGGAAGACGTCCACTGCTGAACAAAGGCCTCCACCAATGATCTTCACGACGATCGGTCCTGCGCTGCTCACAGCCATCTGTAAACAGTATAAAAATAAAATTGCAATCATAAATGAACCCACAAAAATTCAGGTCTACAAACTATTTGGACCTATATAGGTTGGGAGAAGGGATAGCTAGCAATATGAGTCTATTGCTAACTACGTTTCCACCAGATCAACCTTCACGCGGTCTGCCCTTCAAATTATCATGGTTAAATCTTGATAAATACCCCACGATGGGTTAACTAACCAATAAAGTTAATTAAATACTATAATTTAAGTAACTGAATAACAAGAATTATAATATTTTTATCAATTAGTAAATAAACTTGCATAATCAAGCAATCAATTGGATAAAAAATCACTAAAAAGCAATTGTCTAAACGTAGTGATTATTTACTCATACTTGATTTTCTATATGGCTAAAGAATCCTAGTGGGCAACACAGAGAGTGTTCCAGTGAAGTAGTAAAACAATAATTTTGTTCCAGCATTCTGATTGGAATTATATTTTTGACATATTAAAATAGTCAACATAACTTTTTCCAATTTAATATTTGCTGCAATCGTTAATGTAAAATTTGGAACTTTCAATGATTTATTTAATATTTTTAGACAGAGTACAGTACAGATATAAAAAAGTCATTTGATATATAATCACGTTTCCGTTAGAACAATCGAACGAAACACGACGCGTAACCGAAACATACCGCCATAACTTTGTAAACACAGAGTCCATTGAACTCGTTACATTTTCTAACAAATATAAATACGATTTCATAAATCATCAATTAAAACAACATCTACAAGTGTTCGTTGTGCGTGTGAAGCCATTTATAAGCAATATTCATTTGTACATCAATAAATTTTGTGACTTTACAAATTGGGCGTATGACACCGCCTTCATACGGCTCTTATTAAACAGTTTTGAATGTTATATTCGTGTAAAATGTGTTTTAATAATGAGTAGTGACGATTAATTACTATTCAACAACGATATTAAGATTATTACAATTTAACAAGTAAGTCGATGTGAATTAGTTATATATTTATTTTATTTTTAAAAAAACCTAGTCTATTGATAGTATTTTTTATTAATAATTGTACAGGCTAAGGTATTTACATATACAGTTTTATCATGTGTTTATTAAATATTTAAATGTTTATTTTATTTTTTAAAGAGCTAGTCTATTAATAGTATTTTTTTATTAATAAGTGAACAGGCCAAGGTATATACATATACAGTTTAGTCATGTTTAATAAATATTTATTTTGTCTTTTAAAGGGCTAATCTATTAATACTTATATTTTATTAATAAGTGACGAGGCTAAGATACATACACATACAGTTTAAACATGAGTTTATTAAATATTTATTGTATTTTTTTAAAGCGCTAATCCATTAAAAGTAATAATTCTTTCATAATTTAAGAGGCCAAGGTATATATATATAGTCTTAATCTAATAGTAATGTTAAAAATTGTAGAGGCCAACTTGTACATAATGTTTAATCATATGAATTGATGTCCTGACTTGAAATGGCTTATAAGCTGATAGCCCACCTGCAGGATAGTATGTATGGATGACAATGTAATGGTCCACCCGCCTGCACTAACGGTTTACACTGGCGGGGCACCAGTGGAGGATGATAAAATGAACATGAGGTCAACTCAGTTGGCCTGTAGCAAAATTTACTTGTCATATATAGATGTGGGTATGTGCTATGTAGCTTGTATCACTTTATGTAAAGCAGATATTGTGCCTACCTATACACTTTATTAATCAACAAAGTATAAAAGTAAGTACCCACATCAATATATGACACTACTAAACCAATTGAAATTAAATTTTGATATACAGATAGTCTGCCCCTAAGAAAGGAGATAGGCAACTTTTTAATGCGAAAAAAGGTAGTTGCAGTAGGTTTTGTGTGAATGAATAACAAACATACATCTATACTCACAAACTTCCAGATTTATAATGTTGGTAACATTTTCAGGTGATGGCAGACATGTAAATAATAATGCAGATGCAGAGACGAAGCATGGAGGCGAGCAGTGAGGCCAGCTACTGTTAGTATATATATATTAATAACTAGCTGTACTTGCGACTTTGTCCGCATTAACTTTATTTTTCTAAAATAAAAGTAGCCTATGTTACTCCTTATTACATCAGCTACGTGCCAAAAAAAAGTCCCATCAAAATCGGTCCAGCCATTTCAGAGATTACCCGGAACAAACAGATGGACAGACAAAAATTGTAAAAAATTACATTTTGGTGTATATACCGTATTTATATTCATAGGCATGTAGTAAGAAACGGTTATTTCAATATTACAAACAGACACTACATTTTTTTTATATATATAGATGATAAGTATTAGAATCTTATTCTATTAGCTCTGTCCCATTTTATCATGGATCAGCTCTCCTAATTTTTCGGCGCCAGCACTATCTGTACACTATCGCGATTATCTTTGGAAGACCTCAAATATAGAAATAGAAATAATCTTTATTCAAATAAATTTAATATAAGCACTTTTGAATAGTCAAGATTTTTTATTCTACCGCTCATTCGGAATGCAGATTCATCACAAGAAGAATGAACAAGAAACTTGTGTGTTGCTCTTTTAAATAAATATTTATTTACTTATATTTAATTACCAACAAGGATTAGGCATGCGACAATCAACATAGAAACCGCTACACACTTAATCTCTGTTCAATCAGATAACAATTAAACAATATATATAATATAATAACAATATAAATAATTTTCCCCGTTTTTGCAACAAATTTGATTCATAAAAAAGGTTATAGAGAGTCAATCTTAAAAAAAAGATATTACTTAAAAAAAAAGATTAATCTCTAAAAAAAAGATAGACATATCGCATTATAAAACTGTCTTAACTTAAAAATTACAAATTTTAGAAAGTACACTTTATAATAGTGATAATAAAGACTAATTTCAAATATTTTTAAATTCTCAATAACACCAGCTATTATCATCTGCTTCTTCCTTATCCCTTTTATTTGAGGTCGTCGTAATATGTTTTTCTCTTCCATTCATATCTGTTCGCAGTCATCTCGTTATTTACCCCCTTTCTTACTGTTTAACGGATCCAATAAAATAATACCACTTCCTTTTATCCACTAGTGTTTAATATTAATTAATTTACAAAATAAAAAATGAATTATTAATACGCCATGTTATGGTATCAAATTTTGGTTGTAATAATTTCTCGAATCATTACGTAAATAAAAAGTAAAATATACTTAGATGGCCAAGGAATAGAGTAGAATAGAAAATCATTTATTCAAATAAACTTACATTGAAGCACTTTTGAATAGTCATTACATTTTTTTTAATCTACCGCTCGTTCGGAAAGCTGTCTCATCACAAGAAGAACGAGCAAGAAACTTGCGTGTTGCTCTTTTAAATAATTTTATTATTACTTTACATTTTTTAATTTAAGTGTGTGAATACAAACCACCAATTAGCACTAATTCAATTAAATACTCTACTACTAATATATAACCAACTGGTTAAACAATTAATAAGAGGAAATCAGTCATAGTGATTAGAGCAGACCAGTCCCTACAAGCAGCACCCGTTCACGAGTATGACGGATGAGCCAGCCATAACTGCGCTCGACTATATTTTAGGGAGCCCAATGACCCGGCCCACCACGCCGCCACAAGTCTGGACATTTTAGTGAGCATGACTACTCAAAACACTAGACTACGTCAAAGCTACTTACAATTGCTATCTGATAGTTATAGTATTCACATTTTACATAAGAATGCATGCGGCAATCAATACAAAAACCGCTACGCTTTCATATTTCTAAAATCAATCAATTAAATCAAGAAAGCATTGAGAAAATTAAATTATAACGTTGTATGCTAATAAACTAATTATTTACTTGATATGTTGTCATCTATGAACTCGTCTATCCTGTAATAGGCTTTTTTACATAAAAATTGTTTAATATAAGATTTGAATTGCCTCTCTGTCAGATTTAATGCAGATTCTGGCAGTTTATTATAAAATCTAAGGAGGTTTTATATTCATACTTAATCACTTACCATATCTTTCACACAGTCCAGTTCTGAATAACATCAGTATTGTACTAAATATGCGATATAAAGAAAGAAAGAAAGAACTGGCGTAGATATTTATTTAGATCATTAAAAGAGGAATAATTCTTTCATACATATGTTTTGGGTGACTTGAACCGTTTACGCAGCGCACGCAACGGAAGCCCTCAAATATGAATAATTATCACCGTTTTTGCAACATTTTTCATTGCAGCTCCGCTCCTGTTGGTCGTAGCGTAATGTTATATAGCTTAAAGCATTCCTCGACAAGTGGACTATCCAACATAAAAAGAATTTTTCAATTCGAACCAGTAGTTCCTGAGATTAGCGCGTTAAAACAAACAAACTCTTCAGATTTATAATCTAAAATAAATAAATATATATGATTCAAAGGTGACTGACGTAGTGATCTATCAACGCACAGCCCAAACCACTAGACGGATCGGGCTGAAATTTGGCATGCAGGTAGATGTTATGACGTAGACATCCGCTAAGAAAGGACTTTGATTAATTCTACCCCCAAGGGGATAAAATAGGGGATGAAAGTTAGTATGAAACTTTGTCAATTTTAAACCGACCGTGCTGAGAATTTGCATGCATAAAGCTACTATGACGTAGGCATCCCCTAAGAGACATTTTTGTTAAATTCCACCCCTAAGGGGATGAATTAACGCGAGCGAAGCCGCGGGTTGAAGCTAGTATTAGTATAGATTAAATGTTGTTGATAATGTGTGTATGTCTGTGTGTAGGTGACAGGGAGACGTGGGACGATTGGGGGAGCCACTCCTCGCTCAGCCAAGTCGATGAGGTAACTATTTATAATATTTCAAATCAAAAGTAATAAAAAAAATTGTCAGCCCTTCCCGATGTGCATGTCTTAAAGAATGATCTTATTCCTAGTAATGTACCATGTCGGGTCGACCTCCACGCGGTTACATCTGGAACCATCATGATAAATTCCTGGTGTATTTATCACGATATGCTAACTGGCCTGACCTCATGTTCTTATCATCCTCCACTGGTGCCCCGCCAGCGTATGCCGTCAGCGCAGGCGGGTGCACCATTACACTATCATCCGTAAAAATGAACCCACGACCATAGAAAGTAAGACAATGTACTAAACCGATAGACCACCGCGGCCGTCTTCCGAAAATATATCTTATTTCTTTAATATCTTATTATTTATATTATTATGTATTTATACTTACTTATATTTAACTAGCTGTACCCGCGACTTTGTCCGCGTGTATTTAACTTTCATTTTCTAAAATAAAAGTAGCCTAACTCACTCTATATTACATCAACTACCTGCTAATAAAAGTCTCGTCAAAATCGGTCCAGCCATTTCAGAGATTAGCCGGAACAAACAGACAGACAGAGATACAAAAATTGAAAAAAAAATATTTTGGTGTATATACCGTATTTATATTCATATGAATTATTAGATAAAAAACAGTTATTTCAATATTACAAACAGACACTCCAATTTTATTTATATGTATATAGATAATGGGAAATTAGATGTTAAAATACCAAAAGAACCCGACTCTCTTGGTATTTTAACATCTAATTTCCCATTATCTATATACATAAAATTTCCTGAAAAAAAAATGCAATTTCATATATTAAATATTTTGTCCTTAATAACGCTGGGATATAATTAAATTAAATACTCATGGAAAAGTTTAATTGCGAAGCGAACCATAGTGTACGCTGCTATCAACGCTCTATAATTTATTTATGGTATCATTTTTTATTTACAGCCAGCTATTTTTGTATATAGCTGAATGCGACTTCCTTTGCCTTTTTTTGTTTTTATTCAGTAGGGCTGTCACGTTTCCTTATTATATAGTTACCACTTAATGTATTTATATTATTTTAATTCCGCTCTTCCGTCATATGGGAATGCCCTACCTTCAAAACCAACCAGGCAAAAATAATTTTAAAAAGTCGTTATGTTATGAGGATTTCGAGTTCTTGCTAGACATTTATAAAAAAAAAATAACAAAAACGTACAAATTGACCATAGTCGATAAGCATTTGTTAAGACTGATATTCTGGGGAGAGTAGAGTCGCTATCGGTTATCGTTTGGTAATGGAGTAGGGACTAGACTAGGGGGCCCTAATTATATAAATAAATATATTAAAGTATATTAAAAAAGGAACAAAATACTTATTGAACACCATTTTCGCTCGCCCCAGCAAACCACGCACGGTCAATCTTCGGTAGTTCACTTCATGTTGTTCTAAAAGTTTGGTATTCTCAGCTTTACCTTTGTGTTTAGCTTGGAAAAATCTGCAGAATTTGGTTGTTGCAGGGTTTAACATTACGATTTTTTCTTTATTTGGTCAAGGCTAGTGGCCTTGACCAAATAAAGAAAAAATCGTACGCGGTAAAATTTTACGCGGATGAAGTCACGGGCACAGCTAGTGTCTTAATAAAGGAACAAAATACTCACTGAAGAACACCATTTTCGCTCGCCCCAGCAAACCACGCACGTTCAATCTTCGGTAGTTCACTTCATGTTGTTCTAAAAGTTTGATTTTCTCAGCTTTACCTTTGTGTTTAGCTTGGAAAAATTTGCAGAATTTGGTTGTTGCAGGGTTTAACATTACGATTTTTTTTTTATTTGGTCAAGGCTCGTGGCCTTGACCAAATAAAGAAAAAATCGTACGCGGTAAAATTTTACGCGGATGAAGTCACGGGCACAGCTAGTGTCTTAATAAAGGAACAAAATACTCACTGAAGAACACCATTTTCGCTCGCCCCAGCAAACCACGCACGTTCAATCTTCGGTAGTTCACTTCATGTTGTTCTAAAAGTTTGATTTTCTCAGCTTTACCTTTGTGTTTAGCTTGGAAAAATTTGCAGAATTTGGTTGTTGCAGGGTTTAACATTACGATTTTTTTTTTGGTCAAGGCTCGTGGCCTTGACCAAATAAAGAAAAAATCGTACGCGGTAAAATTTTACGCGGATGAAGTCACGGGCACAGCTAGTGTCTTAATAAAGGAACAAAATACTCACTGAAGAACACCATTTTCGCTCGCCCCAGTAAACCACGCACGTTCAATCTTCGGTAGTTCACTTCATGTTGTTCTAAAAGTTTGATTTTCTCAGCTTTACCTTTGTGTTTAGCTTGGAAAAATCTGCAGAGTTTGGTTGTTGCTGGGTTCAACAGTGCGTTCAAATTTAACTGCAGTAGGTCAGACGTGAGGTATATGAGATACAGCGAAATTAACACCCTAACCTGACCCACAGACCTAATCTATTTACGGTACATGAGGTCCAAACGCGCAGAAAATAAACTCGCCGAGTAAATTTGATGTTACCGACCTCTAGCGGTATAGCATACCGTTTTACATCCTATGGTCGCGGGTTCGATTCCTCGCACCGTGCAAACTTTTGTATTCATGAGTATGCTGTTTTGAGTCTTTTCTATGTATGTTATATATGTAAGTATTTATATCCGTTGTCTAGTACCCATAACACAAGCTTTAGCTAGCTTAACTTGGAACTAGATGGCGCTGTGTGAATTGTCCTGATATTATTATTATTAATTAGCTGTGCCCGAGGTTTCACCTGTTATTTACTGTAAAGTTTCATCAAAATCCGTTCAGTAGTTTTTGCGTGAAAGAATAACAAACATCCATCTATACTCACAAACTTTTGCGTTTATAATATTAACTAGCTACTCGCCCCGGCCTCGCCCGGGTGTACATGTATCATATATATAAACCTTCCTCTTGAATCACTCTAATCTATTAAAAGAAACGCTTCAAAATCCGTTGCATAGTTTTGAAGATGTAAACATACATAGGGACGAACAGACAGCGACGGCGACTTTATTTTATGATGATAAGATATGTGATTTTAGGCTACTTCATCCAAAGCCACAAGAAACTGTCTGTAGTGCAGGCAATTGTATCCATTAAAACCCAATTGATTTACAATTTTCTACTCTAAGTTTAAAGAAATGAGTACGACAATACAAAGTTGGTACTAGTTCCATCACCTTGCA
The DNA here is from genome assembly GCF_030625045.1 of Achroia grisella. NCBI lineage: Eukaryota > Metazoa > Arthropoda > Insecta > Lepidoptera > Pyralidae > Achroia > Achroia grisella. Next base: position 221,261 of record NW_026712987.1, on the reverse strand, counting down.
AGTCTCCGTGATAGGTGTGCCAACCTACATTTTTATATATGAATTCTGTTGCTTAATAATTCAATGTTTAGTGCGTGGGCAGCCCTACGATGGTACGACAGACTCGCCCCTACTACGATCCCCACTCGGTGTCAGTACACACTCGATCCTTACTCGTTTGTTTTGGGAATTATTTATTTATTTATACACTTTGTTTTGGAAATAGGAGATTTAGGTAATAGAGAAATTATCTATACCTACAAATAAAATTTTAGTGTCTGTTTGTAATTGAAATAACCGTTTTTACTATATGCATATGAATATAAATACGGTACATACACCAAAATAACATTTTTTTAAAGTTTTGTCTGTCTGTGTGTTCCGGCTAATCTCTGAAATGGCTGGACCGATTTTGACGGGACTTTTATTGGCATGTAGCTGATGTAATGAGGAGTAACATAGTCTCCTTGTATTTTAGAACAAAACAGTCCCCAACAATACTACTAAAATAGCATGCATGTATACATCAGCTAAAAGCGTTAGCTTATGTACGCGCTCGTACTAGAATTTATGTACACGTTAAACATTAGGAATTTTAGCCGTCTTTTCTTCTTCGTTTCAACGGCAACCAAATATATTTATTTAAATATATTTTCCCCAGAACGCTGCGACAACCCTAGCGCACTCCGTCGCATCCCTTAGGTCCCCCTTTGTGCAGACTGCTGGGCACAAATGACAAGCCAGCAGGTGTGCCATAGTCTGTGATGGCGCTCCGCAGTCACAAGCCTCCCTTAAAGCGGCACCCCACTTTACCAAGTTGTACCTGCAGCGGCCCATCTGGGTTCGTAGTCTGTTGAGCGATTTCCAAATGGGCCAATGCAGGTCGCTACCTGGGGGCAGGTGTTCGATTGGTTGAATAAAGTCCAAAGGAGCAGGATGATTTAACTTCCATAAGTCTACTTTGGCTTTATGTGGGTCGTTGGTCGTTTGCCGTGAAAATGTGACAATCAGGAGAAGTGATAACGAAGTGAGATGTAATCTGATTTTCGAGACCACGGTACTGGTCTCGTCTTTGCACGACATTTCAATGTTGCCATTATTACGAACTTCCACTTTAACAGGCAGTGTAATGTAAATATAAAGAAATAATTTGTTTTACATAATTATTATTGTTGATTTAAATAATACGTTTATGTAATTAGTTTTATTTTCGGACTAGTCTAAAGCTGTAAGCCGCAGCTGGCCTTTATAGCTTCACCGGATGGTATGGGACGAGTGCAGATCCCCCTCCCCTTCTTTTGGTTTGCAGACACTACAAACCAAAAGAAGGGGAGGGGGGTCGTTGGTCAGGTTGACCTCCACCGGTAACCGCGTCCCCCTGGAAGCGATCGTGATAAATTACTTGTCAATTTGTCACTAACTAATCTGACCTCATCTTCATCTTATCAACCTCCACTGGTGCCCCGCCAGCGTATACCATTAGCGCAGGCGGGTGCACCATTCTATTATCATTTATTAAATAAAAACATAATTTATATATTTTTTTAGTGGTGCGGCTATCAACATAGTAATAAAAATAGTTAATCGTTAGTAAATCTGAAAATTTAGTCTATATATATCTAAATTTTTTATTAGCAACAATATAGACAGATTTAATTTTAAAAAAAAGGTTTTATTTTTTTATTGCCAAATTGGTGGAAAATTTTATTGTAAATTTAAATTTTATACTGGCAACCCACTCAAAATGCGCCATTCCGTGGCCTGATACGTCACGAACCGACCGGCTGATATACACGCGCGTCGCGATCAAATACCAAAACAAATAAAACACAACCATATTACTCTCATAAATAAAGCTAAAAATACTTATTGTATTATACCTATGCATAGCTGTATGTGCAGTGTGTGATTTATTACTCTGTGCTTTGGAGATATGTGATTGTTATAAGTCAGTTTTTGATTCCAACTTTGAAAATTACGAACGGCGATGCAACGGTATTGGTGACCTACTTTGTGTGGTTTTAGTGCAGCGTGACGTCATCGCGTGTAGTGTTCGAAATTTGAAATTCGCAACATATAATTCAAATTTCGATTGTTTAGTGAGAACGAATTTATATTTGGAAGTAGTTTCCAGATGTGGTAATGTGGTATTTATTGTTTTTATTTTAATATTTCATTTAGTTACAACAGCTCAACGTTTTTTCTTATATTATTTAAACTTTTTAAAACAAAATTATTAATCTATTATAAATCTTACTTATACATGAAAAAAAATTTGATAGGCTACACGGTACATAATTTAATAAAAATATAAATAATAGAAGGTATACTACAAAACTATAAGTCCAATATAATAAATAGATATAAGTCCAATCTATTAAATAAAAAACAAATACACAGTTACTCGAAATTCATGTTAATTACTTGTCAAAGTTATATATTTTGTTTGTGTTTAGGCTGAATGGATACATGTCTTTTAACCAAATTTTTTTATGAAAAAATCATTGATATAGATTTAATTTAATTTGATATTAACGTAGACTAGGCTGTACGGTCTAAGGATCTTTGCCTGTTCCATCATTGAAAAGGAGATGGAGGAATATGGAAAAAAAAATAATTTCATATTAAAAATAAGTTTCTTGTTATCAAAGTAAATTAAAATTGAATTTTTATAACAACTATTTTACAATATCACAACTAAAAATAAGCACTGGAAACTATATTTCCAGCATTATTCTGAGGTGTGGTCCACATTGACCCTGTTTTTTAATGTTTGTAGATTATTCCTAATATATTTTATGCCATTATTATTGTGACAAAACAGTAAATTATATTGTATAATTTACTCAAATATGTTTGGGAGCCTTGTACATGAGGATAAAACATTCAAATCTATAGTATTTGCATACAAATATTATATAATCTAAATATACTATGCTGGTAAAGGGGATTATTAGTAATGTGGATTAAACCTTAAGATTTTTGTAGCAAAAGAAATAAATTTTTTAGTGGTCATTTTTGGATTTGAAGTAGGCACAAGAAAAATGCAAAAAAATTTGTATTGTACAGTTTTTGATATAACACATGTCCATCACAGTGGACATTGTTTTAATACATAATTACATACACATACACACACATATACACATGTGGAATCACCTTCCAGCAATGGTATATCCGAACCGATACAATATTGAAACCTTCAAGAAAAGAGCTTATTCCTTTTTAAAAGGCCAACATACTTGCAATTCACCTGGTGTTAGTTGCTCATGGGCGGCGGTAATCACTTACCACCAGGTGAGCCGCATGCTTGTTTGTCCTCTGTGTTATAAAAAAAAATGGTATAGAGTTTTATAAAAATAATAATATTCATAGTGATGCAATTCTAAAAAATGTAGTTATTATTATTAAACACATTTTTTAATAGTGAATGCAACTTCACTACTATTATTAACAAAACAAATTATGATAATGTAATGGTGCCCTAACCTGCGCTAACGGTATACGCTGGCGGGGCACCAGTGGAGGATGATAAGAACATGAGGTCAGGTCAGTTAGCACATCGTGGTAAATTCACCAGGAAATTATCACGATGGTTTATAGATGGAGCCACATGGATGTCAACCTGACATGGTACATTGTCAGTAATGAGATCATCGATGATTTCTTCTGTTAGCGCAGGTGGGTGTACCATTACATTATTAACAACAATATACCACGCTGAACAAATTGGTATAGAGTTTTATAAAAATAATAATATTCATTGTGATGCAATTCTAAAAAATATAGCTATGATTATTAAACACATTTTTCAATAGTGAGTGCAAACTTCACTACTATTATTAACAAAACAAATTATGATAATGTAATGGTGCCCTAACCTGCGCTAACGGTATACGCTGACGGGGCACCAGTGGAGGATGATAAGAACATGAGGTCAGGTCAGTTAGCACATCGTGACAAATACACCAGGAGGGGGGGGAAAGGGGATTGTTAGTAATGTGGACTGGTGACCTATTGCTAGCAATGTACCATGTCAGGTTGACCTCCACGCGGTACCCCCTGGAAACCATCGTGATAAATTCCTGGAGAATTTGTCACGATGGGCTAACTGACCTGACCTCATGCTCATCTTATCATCCTCCACTGGTGCCCCGCCAGCGTAAACCGTTAGCGCAGGCGGGTGCACCATTCCATTATCATCAATAAAAAAAAAATACACCAGGAAGGGGGGAAGGGGATTGTTAGTAATGTGGATTGATAACCCCATCACTAGCAATGTACCCTGTCGGGTCGACCTCCACGCGGTTCCCCCTGGAAACCATCGTGTTCAATTCCTGGTGAATTTGTCACGATGGGCTAACTGTCCTGACCTCGTGCTCCTCTTATCATCCTCCACTGGTGCCCCGCCAGTGTAAACCGTTAGCGCAGGCGGGTGAACCATTCTATTATTAAACCTCAAAAAAAAAAATACACCAGGAATTTATCATGATGGTTTCCAGATGGAACTGCGTGGAAGTCAACCTGACATGGTACATTGCTAGTGATGAGATCATCAGTCCACATTACTAACTTATAATATACATTAATTCCCAGGCTTAATTCTGTGTACCAAATCAGATAAGGAAGGTGTCACATATGTGGATGGTTATAAGGCCAGAGGAAGGCCGAGAAAGAGATGGATGGACTGTGTGAAAGATGATATGGTGAGAAAGGGAGTGAATAACGAGATGACTGCGAACAGAGATGAATGGAAGAGAAAAACATATTGTTAAATATGTAAAATTAAAGCAAAAGTCAAGTGCTTACAATATATCATCTATACATATAAATAAAATTGGAGTGTCTGTTTGGAATATTGAAATCACTCCGAACTGACGGTAGATTTGACATATCATAAGAGTCTGTAATAGACCTACATGAATAAAGATATTTGAATACGAGCTGAGTTTCTTGTCAGTTCTCATCTCGAAATCATTCCGAACTGACGGTAGATTTGACATATCATAAGAGTCTGTAATAGACCTACATGAATAAAGATATTTGAATACGAGCTGAGTTTCTTGTCAGTTCTCATCTCGAAATCATTCCGAACTGACGGTAGATTTGACATATCATAAGAGTCTGTAATAGACCTACATGAATAAAGATATTTTGAATTTGAAGTGTTAGCCAGTAAATAAATTAATGATTGACACTCGAGAACTAGATTACAAAACTGTTGGTTGAGAAGCCCGAAATAAATGCAGAAATGTTTTACGATGTGGAATTAAGACTTCCGGTTGCGCAGGCGCCGGCCGCCGCCACAGACTACGAAACTAGGGATGTGAATTATCGACCATTGTATTATCGACTCGCTGCACCTGCGATATCGTCCGCGTGGATTTTAATATTATTTTTCTAAATTAAATAATAATAATAATATATTTATTTGTCAGAATATGGTATGTACAATAGTGGTAATTATATCTATACATCTATACATATAAATAAAATTGGAGTGTCTGTTTGTAATATTAAAATAACCGATTTTTACTTCATACATATGAATATAAATATGGTATATACACCAAAATAATATTTTATACAATTTTTGTCTGTCTGTCTGTCAGTCTGTTTGTTCCGGCTAATCTCTGAAATGGCTGGACCGATTTTGATGAGACTTTTTGTGGCAGGTAGTTGATGTAATAAGGAGTAACTTAGGCTATTTTTATTTTAGAAAAATAAGGTTAAATTCCACGCGGCCGAAGTCGCGAATACAGCTAGTACATCTTATACATCAGAATAACATATAAGCTATTTTCACGCGGAATAAATCGCGAGTACAGCTAGTAAATAATTATAATAATCGAATACACAATTATCGATTACATAATAATCGAATTTGTTACAAATGTCACATCCCTATTTCAAATGAAACAAGCTTGTATACATCGTGATTAGCACAGTTATCTAGCGTATTACATCACTTGCTGATAATATGGGGTTCAAATTCCGTGCAAAACCCCCTCCGATAGATCCCTCCAATTCAAACGGGGACCGATGTTACGACGCCTTGAGCCGAGGTTTGAACCTAGCGGTGCCCTCAGACGTAGTATCCGTCAGGCGGGAGTTGGCCTTCAGCCGCTCCATAAGACCTTCCTTTGTTTGGAGTGACATCTGCACTCGCCCTATCGTCCGGTGAAGCTGTAAATAATCCAGTCAAAATGGACCAAAAAAAATGATAAGTTAGCCAAAATTCGTATATAGCTGAAAATTGCTATAGACATTAAATAACAACTTTTGTCTAAACTATTTTGACGATAATGTTTTCGGTTTCAGAGAAAAATGGAAAAACCTGAATTTTTGACCTTTGACCATGGATAAAAAACCTTTGTCCTTGGATAATGGCGAATTTTGGCTAACTTAAATATCTATTTGGACTGGACTAAAAGTCCAGCTGCGGACAGCATTATTGGCTAACTTAAATGTCTATTTGGACTGGACTAAAGGGCCAGCTACGGACACCATTATCGGCTAACTTAAATGTCTATTTGGACTGGACTAAAAGGCCAGCTGTGGACAGCATTATTGGCTAACTTAAATGTCTATTTGGACTGGACTAAAAGGCCAGCTGTGGACAGCGTTATCGGCTAACTTAAATGTCTATTTGGACTGGACTAAAAGGCCAGCTGCGGACAGCATTATTGGCTAACTTAAATGTCTATTTGGACTGGACTAAAAGGCCAGCTGCGGACAGCATTAGAGTAGTCCGACGTGCAAAACAAATATAAATAAATATACTGGGAGGAAAGGGACTATTACGGCTGGCAACGGCATTGAATTAGGGTAAAATAAATAAAATAACTTACCACACTTGAATTATGTATTTAGTGGTAGAATATATGATACAATGTAGCAAAACAATATAGTAAAAAATATACGTCAAAAATTGTATATAAAATATATAAGGTTTAAAAATAGAAATAACTATAAAAAGAGGTCTGTTGCCAACAGGGACAGTTAGTATAAATACTCTTTATTTTCTAAAAATTTTTTTTTTTTACAAATACTTAAGAAGTCCCTGAATTATAGTATATTTTATATTTATTATTATTATATTTCTATACCTGATATTCTATATCAGGTATAGAAAATACCTGTGTTTCAGAAGTCAGTGTCCTCTTCCATATTGAGGTGTACTTTAAGTGAGTTTGTTATGATATATTACAATTTACGTAGGTTGGTGTAATCATAGGAGTGTGTGTGTGTGTGTGTGTATGTGTGTGTGTGAGTGTGAGTGTATGTGTGTATGTCTTGAGAAATTGGTGATAATCTAGAAACGCCTATAGAAGTGCGCCTATATAAATGTGACAGTTTTGTGCAATTAAGAAATAAAGAACACTGATTAGACTTGCAATATCATCTCCCAGCGATGGTATTTCCGAACCGATACTATATTGAAACCTTCAAGAAAAGAGCTCATTCCTTTTTAAAAGGCCGACAACGTACTTGCAATTCCCCTGGTGTTAGCTGCTCATGGGTGGCGGTAATCACTTACCATCAGGTGAGCCGCGTGCTCGTTTGTCCTGTGGCATAAAAAAAAAACATGCTGGTGGTCACTCTATTCTCCCAAATATGAATTTAAATGAATCTGTATTATTGTAAACATGTACAACATTTATTTGAAAAGAATACGAGCTGAGTTTCTTGTCAGTTCTCATCTCGAAATCATTCCGAAATGACGGTAGATTTTGATAGAGATATTGAGTGGATATATATGTAATAGCAGTAAATATAATTTACTTTCGTTCCGATCGCAGTTGCACGTTACATACAAACTGTTACTTAGCAACAATACTTATTCTAAATGCGATGGATTATACTTTTTCTTTTTAAATCAATGTGCCTAATAGATTTGACATGTCATGTAATAGACCTACATGAATAAAGATATTTTGAATTGAATATCTCATAGCATTTTCAAAATCTATACTATCCTCGAATCACAAATGCAATTATTAGAAAGCTGACCTTATAGATGTAGGTCGGTATAGTGCGGGCTTTCTTGCCGCTGAAGTTTGGACCCTAACGATCGTTTCGTATTATGTAAGACTTGGCCCATATAAATCACAGAGCAATCTTTTCATCTCGTGATTTTTAAAGGGCATTTCAGCTAAGGTAGAATCTGTATCTGTACGAGTCTATATACCACTAGCTGTCCCGGCAAACGTTTCATATAAATTAATAACGCTATTAAAATTAGGGGTTGGTGATAGAAGGGTGAAAATTTAGGGTTGTATGTATTTTTAAACATAAATAAAAAAAATTCCCAAAAAATAATGTTGAGGAGTGGACAAACCTTATCACTTAGGGGTATGAAAAATAGATAGTACCTGATTCTCAGACCTTCTGAATATGCATATAAAATTTCATAAAAATCGGTCAAGCCGTTTGGGGGGAGTATGGTAACTAACATTGTGACACGAGAATTTTATATATAAGATGTACATCCTATAAGTATAGACATGAAAATGCCTTAGAAGTGACGGTTTTTTATTTATATTATTCAAATTCAATTCAAAATATCGTTATTCATGTAGGTCTATTACAGACTCTTATGATATGTCAAATCTACCGTCAGTTCGGAATGATTTCGAGATGAGAACTGGCAAGAAACTCAGCTCGTATTCAAAATATCTGTATTCATGTAGGTCTATTACAGACTCTTATGATATGTCAAATCTACCGTCAGTTCGGAATGATTTCGAGATGAGAACTGGCAAGAAACTCAGCTCGTATTCAAAATATCTGTATTCATGTAGGTCTATTACAGACTCTTATGATATGTCAAATCTACCGTCAGTTCGGAATGATTTCGAGATGAGAACTGGCAAGAAACTCAGCTCGTATTCAAAATATCTGTATTCATGTAGGTCTATTACAGACTCTTATGATATGTCAAATCTACCGTCAGTTCGGAATGATTTCGAGATGAGAACTGGCAAGAAACTCAGCTCGTATTCAAAATATCTGTATTCATGTAGGTCTATTACAGACTCTTATGATATGTCAAATCTACCGTCAGTTCGGAATGATTTCGAGATGAGAACTGGCAAGAAACTCAGCTCGTATTCAAAATATCTTTATTCATGTAGGTCTATTACAGACTCTTATGATATGTCAAATCTACCGTCAGTTCGGAATGATTTCGAGATGAGAAGAACTGACAAGAAACTCAGCTCGTATTCTTTTCAAATAAATGTTGTACATGTTTACAATAATACAGATTCATTTAAATTCAAATTTGAGAGAATAGAGTGACCACCAGTATATTCACACACAGATTGGACACTGGAATTCACACAGCGCCATCTAGACCCAAGTTAAGCTAGCTAAAGCTTGTGTTATAGGTACTCTTATATTATAGATAAATGATACAAATACATAGATTTTAGTTGTAAATACATACATATTATATATAGAAAACACCCAGACCAATACAAACAATCATACTCATTAATACAAATTTTTGTGCCGTGCGAGGACTCGAACCTGCGACCATCGGCAGTAGGATGTGCTAAACCGCTAGATCACCGGGGCCATTCATGAGTAAGAACACAAATGTTTGCACCGTGCGAGGAATCGAACCCGTGGCCATTGGAATAGAAATAGAAATAATGTTTTATTCAAATAAACTCATTACAAGCACTTTTGAATAGTCATATTTTGATTCTACCACTCATTCGGAACGCAGACTCATCACGAGAAGAATGAGCAATGAACTTGTGTGTTGCTATTTTGAAGCAAAGTTAAACTGCTGTACCACCGAGGCAGTGTCCTATAAACTCCTAAAACATCAAAGCTACAAAATATAATCTCAGTTCTTGATATAATCAAAGAAACTCATTACAAGCACTTTTGAAAAGTCATATTTTGATTCTACCACTCATTCCGAACGCAGACTCATCGCAAGGAGAACCAGCAAGAAACTTGTGTGTTGCTCTTTTAAATATTTATACCATGTTTCATGCAAATAAATACGTTTCATTTCATTTAAACTGGATTTTAAAAAAAGTAATTCAATTGAGTTTCTTGCCAGTTCTTCTCAATTGGATCTATATACCGAACTGGACGGTAGGGAAAAAATATTATAATGTAAAAACTTGACGTTCATAAGCGGCTGAAATGTCCTACATGAATAAATGATTTTTGAATTTGAAGTTTCATTTACGAGTGCTGCTTGTAGGGACTGGTCTGCTCTTATCACTACGACTGATTTAATCTTATTGCATATTTATATTTGACCCAAAAAATTTGTGCTTGTTGGTAGTTTGTATTCACACGTTTCGACTTGTAAATGTAAACTTACAAGGATTATTTAAAAGAGCAACAGTTTCTTGCTCGTTCTTCTTGTGATGAGACAGCTTTCCGAACGAGCGGTAGATAAAAAACAAATTGTTATGACTATTCAAAAGTGCTTAAATTAAGTTTATTTGAATAAATGATTTTCTATTCTATTCTATTCTATTTAATTTCATTTCATGAAGCAATGTTAAACTGCTGCACGATCTAGGCAGTATCCTACAGACGCCTAAACAAAGTTTTGTAGCTTTGATAAGCTCAGTCCTTAATATAAATATATCTTCATTGCAACTTGAAGCTTATCGATTGACACGAACGGTGCCGCGTGTAGAAACTGGTTTACCATCTGCGAAAACTAACTCAGCTGGTACGGTCAAGGTTAAGTTACGTCCTCCCCTCACCCGCCTCGGCCCCCAGCAGACAGTACATAGGGGTGGGACGGCGGGGTGGTTGCAACCCCTCTCGGTGTTCGAGCTAAAATGTATTTGGATTTCAAGTGGAAAGTTATAGGTTGATGTTTTGTTGTTGCTTTTTAAGATTGTGCGTGTTTAATAAATGTATGGGTTGAGTTTTTTTTACTTCCGATGGTCGCGGGTTCGAGTCCTCGCACGGTAACTCAATGGTATAGTTCAGCACACGACTTTACTTTCGATGGTCGCGGATTCGATTTCTCGCACGTTACCTCGATGGTATAGTTTATCACATGGCTTTACTATCTATGGTCGCGGGTTCGATTCCTCGCACGGTACCTCGGTGGTATAGTTTAGCACACGGCTTTAGTATCTATGGTCGCGGGTTCTATTCCTCGCACGGTACCTCGGTGGTATAGTTTAGCACACGGCTTTAGTATCTATGGTCGCGGGTTCGATTCCTCGCACGGTACTTCGGTGGTCCAGTTTAGTACACGGCTTTAGTATCTATGGTCGCGGGTTCGATTCCTCGCAGGGTACTTCAGTGGTCCAGTTTAGTACACGGCTTTAGTATCTATGGTCGCGGGTTCGAATCCTCGCACGGTATCTCGGTGTTCTAGTTTAGTACACGGCTTTACTTCCGATGGTCCCGGGTTCGATTACGGGGGAATTTGATACGATATGGGACTAGATGGCGCTGTGTTAATAGTCCAGGGTTATTTAGTTAAATTGTCCATGAAATAATCCGCTCCCGCCACAGCTCGTACCGGCGCCCCACCCGAAAGGGGGGTTTTGCGGCAAAACCCCCCCGATTGTATTATCTCACCCCACGGGAGAGGGCGGGGGTGGTAAGGTGGCCATTCAGCTACAGCGTGAGACTGCACCGTGAATGGTTTTTGGTTTGTATGGAATTGTATGACGAGTTGTAATTACATTTGTATGTTACATATATGTATACAGCACTATATATCATTTGTTTTTAAATTATAGCCTATATGTTATTCTGATGTATAAGCTATATTACTGGAAAGTTTCATCAAAATCGGTTCAGTAGTTTTTGCGTGAAAAAGTAACAAACATACATCCATACACACAAACTAACGTTTATAATATTAACTAGCTACCCACCGCGGCTTCGCCCGGGTGTACATGTATTATATATATAAACCATCCTCTTGAATCACTCTATCTATTAAAAAACCGCTTCAAAATCCATTGCGTAGTTTTAAAGATTTAAGCATACATAGGGACGGACAGCGACAGCGACTTTGTTTTATACTATGTAATAATAGTAGGTTATTCTGATGTATAAGCTATATTACTGTAAAGTTTCATCAAAATCGGTTCCGTAGTTTTTGCGTGAAAGAGTAACAAACATACATCCATACACACAAACTTTTGTGTTAACAATATTATAAAGATTATATTATACTAGCTTTGCAAGCGGTTTCACCCGCGTTTAATTTCAATAAAAAATATAGCCTATGTGTTATTCTGATGCATAAGCTATATTGATTTAAAGTTACATCAAAATCTGTTGAGTAGTTTTTGCGTGAAAGCGTAACAAACATACATCCATACTCAGCTAGAGCGTGAGAGTGCACCGTGAATGGATTTTAGTTTGGATGGGATTGTATGACGAGTTGTTATACATTTGAATGTTATACAAGTGGTTTATATATTTTTTTTTATATTTATTCATTTATTTCAGGCAACTAGGCCCATATTATAAATAATAATAATAATATTTCAGGACAATTAACACAGCGCCATCTAGTCCCAAACTAAGCAGAGCTTGTGTTATGGGTACTAGCCAACTGATATAAATACATGAATACATTTTTTTTTGTAAATAAATACATATTATACATAGAAAACACCCAGACCGATACAAACAGACATACTCATGAATACAAATGTTTGTACCGTGCGAGGAATCGAACCCACGACCATCGGATAGTAAAGCGGTGTGCTAAACCACTAGAGCACCGAGGCTGTCATAAATACCTTATACACTAACATACATATAATATAATATTTAAAAACTAATACAATAATATTGTCTGTGTGATCACGGCACTGAAGACGGCAATCTGCCACGGTAGCTCCGATACACCACACCTTCCGGCCAGTAGTCCTCTTTCATGAAGGTGGGCAGCAAGTCGGTGGGGACCAGGGCCACGAACGCTTTGAAACTCGCGTTGTGACTCGACTTCAGCTGCGTCACCCTCAATGTCAGGTTACTCTTGGTACGAATATAATCTACAATGTCCTGCTCCTTAGTGGCGTAATGTAGACGGGACAGGTACATTGTCGTGGTCGGTGTAGCAGCACGCAGCAGAAAGTTGGGCCCAGTGAGTGCAGTGCCACAATGATTCCTATTGACCTTGCTTGTGCGCCTCTTGTACCACGACGAAGCCATCATCGTCGCGGTTACCAGTGGCAGCACACGTAGGGTCAATGTTCAGTGCCGTTTGTGGCACACGCCGCTGCTATACATCTATACATATAAATAAAATTGTAGTGTCTATTTGTAATATTGAAATAACCGTTTTTTACTACATACATATGAATATAAATACGGTACATACAAGAAAATGATATTTATTACAATTTTTGTCTGTCTGTCTGTTTGTTCCGGCTAATCTCTGAAATGACTGGACGGATTTTGACGGGACTTTTTTTGGCAGGTAGCTGATGTAATAAGGAGTAACTTAGACTAGTTTTAATTTAGAAAAATAAAGTTAATTCCACGCGGACGAAGTCGGGGTCACAGCTAGTGTAATAGTAATTCTGTCGATCTTTCTAATGGTCCACATTATAGACCTATACATACAAGTAAAGTGGACTGAATGGAAGAATACTTGTGTACGAACAAACAAACTGTCGTATTGTGTTTTCATAGTACTAAATGAGTCCCGTGTGATTCTTTCGTGTGATATATTAAGCGAGTTTAGAATGTTTTTTTATTGAAATTGTAACTTGTTAGTAGTAAATAATATATATTCACGAGTATGATTGTTTGTATGTATAAATCTGCCTGAAAAATGATTTAAATCTACATATATAACTCACATAGTGATCTATGAACGCACAGCCCAAACCACTGGACGGATCGGGCTGAAATTTGGCATGCAGGTAGATGTTATGACGTAGGCATCCGCTAAGAAAGGATTTTGATTAATTCTACCCCCAAGGGGATAAAATAGGGGGTGAAAGTTTGTATGAAACTTTGTCAATTTTAAACCGATCGGGCTGTGACTTTGCATGCATAAAGCTACTATGACGTAGGCATCCCCTAAGAAAGGATTTTGATAAATTCCACCCCTAAAGGCATAAATTAACGCGAGCGAAAGCTCTAAAAAGCTAGCTAGCTTAACTTGGGCTACATGGCGCTGTGTGAATTGTCCTGAGATTATTATTATTATTACCTACAACGCGTGACACCCCTGCTGTCCCAAGCGTCCATAGGCTACGGTAACAGTTAACCATCAGGTGGGCCGTATGTTTGCCACAGTATAAAAAAAACAATTAAGGATAAGTTTTGGCAGTCGCGTTGATAAAAGAAAAGCTAAGTTCGTGAGTAACAAAAACTTAAGCGTCGCCAGACGTTTTTGTTTCCTTGGCGCTCTGAAGGTGAGTAGGGCTGTCGCAGTTTGAAATTGGTGTTTCAACATGAGAAAACACCCAGACCGATACCAACCCTCATGCTCATGAATATAAATTTGCACCGTGCGAAGAATCGAACTCGCGACATCGCAAGTAAATCGGTGTGCTAAACCGCTAAATTCCAAGTTATTAATATTGCCAAGTTTTAGAAATGATTTTAGAGCTTTTTTAAATTACACTCCTACATATAGACATAAATTGCGTCGCTGTACATTCACGTGTGGTTGTCTCGGGCGCCTCGAACAGAGTGAGAGCAGCCCGCTCCCTCCTTGTTCCCGGCCTCTTTATACCTATTACCATTGGTGGTAGCATATTGTGACGTCACCATCACGTGACTCACTATGGTTCCAAATTTGAAATGTAAGTAGTTCGTGAGTATGGATTATTGGGAAGTTTCAGAAATGATACGTCGATGCAGCAGTACTTTTATTTTATTCCTTTTTCAAATTACACTCCACATAAATTCGTGACGTCACCAACGTCACGTGACTCACTATGGTTCCAAATTTGAAATGTAAGTAGTTCGTGAGTATGGATTATTGGGAAGTTTCAGAAATGATACGTCGATGCAGCAGTACTTTTATATTATTCCTTTTTCAAATTACACTCCACATAAATTCGTGACGTCACCAACATCACGTGACTCACTATGGTTTCAAATTTGAAATGTAAGTAGTTCGTGAGTATGGATTATTGGGAAGTTTCAGAAATGATACGTCGATGCAGCAGTACTTTTATATTATTCCTTTTTCAAATTACACTCCACATAAATTCGTGACGTCACCAACATCACGTGACTCACTATGGTTCCAAATTTGAAATGTAAGTAGTCAACTAAGTGTTCTAGCGACTAAGTGCGCAGCGGTTTCTATGTTGATTGTCGCATGCCTAATCCTTGTTGTTAATTAAATATAATTAAATCAATATTTATTTAAGAGAGCAACACACAACTTTTTACAGTGGTAGATAAAAAACAAATTGTTATGACTATTCAAAAGTGCTTAAATTAAGTTTATTTGAATAAAGATTATTTATATTTCTTTATGTATTGAAGCTAACAATATAATTGTTTGTTTGTATACCGTGAAGAGAACAGTAAAGAATTTTCATTTAATTTCAACAAAAATTAAAGAAAATAATAAAAATAACCTAGCACAATTAACACAGCGCCATCTAGTTCTAAGCTAAGCAGAGCTTGTGTTATGGGTTATAGACAACATATACATACATACATTTTTTCTGTTTCCATACATACATAATATACATATAAAACACCCAGACCGATACTAACAATCATAGTCATAGTCATTAATATAAATGTTTGCACCGTGCGAGGAATCGAACATGCGACTATCGACACTAAAGCAATGTGCTAAACCGTTAAGGTTTTTTATTTTTTTCAAGTGGCAACCCTAGCCGACCTAATTACGCGACCGGCTCCATAAAGCACCAGCGTTAATTACGACTTTACGACCTTTGAAATAAAGGTCAAAATTAATTGCCCATACACGGCGGTAGTGGCTAATGAAAACATTTTTTAAGGTTCAAAAACAGCACACAATTATCATCAGTGGGTATTAACCTTTTTAAATGACATTTTTTTTAATTAATCACATTTATTAACTACCTGTTCCCGCAACTTCGTCCGCGTGGAATTTAACTTTATTTTTCTAAAATAAAAGTAGCCTAAGTTACTTCTTATTACATCAGCTACCTGCCAATAAAAGTCCCGTCAAAATCGCTCCAGCCATTTCAGAGATTAGCTGGAACGAACAGACAGACAGACAAAATTAAAAAAAAATGTTATTTTGGTGTATGTACCGTATTTATATTCATATGCATGTAGTAAAAAACGGTTATTTCAATATTACAAACAGACACTACAATTTTATTTATATGTATAGATATATAGTTAACGCTGCAAATGTTGTTATGCCATATAAATAAAAATCGCTAATAAAAAATAGGGGTTGGTGATAGAAGGGTGAAAGTTAGGGTTGTATGTACTTTTCAATCCGAGTCATAACTTAAAAAAAAGAAATAACTTTTTCAAAAAAATATTAATATGACGAGTGGGTCACCCTTATAATTGAAATATAGATAGTAACTGATTACAGACCTACTTAATGCATATAAAATTTCATAAAAATCGGTAAAGCCGTATCGGAGGAGTACTCAGACCAAGAGACCCAACACGATTATTAAAACCAATATATAGAAGTGCAATCTGAAAGAAATAGTTACATGATGATTAAAAAAAATTAATATAAATTACCAACTGACATAAAAAAAATTACAATAAATTACCAACTCTCATAAAAAAATTACAATAAATAACCAACTGACAAAAAAATTTACATTAAATTACCAACTGACATAAAAAAAATTACAATAAATTACCAACTGAGATAAAAAACATTACAATAAATTACCAACTGATATAAAAATGGAAAATTTTAGACTTTTTAAATCTAGACTTTATAATTGGTTATTAGAAAATTGTTTTTATAGTATTAAGGATTTTTGGACATGTAAAATATTGTTAGTTTTGACATGTTTTAATATGTAAACAATTCAATTTAATTATTAGAAATATTTTAAAAATTAATTCAATTTATAAAAGTAATAATGTAATATTAATTTTGCACGCCTGCTAGCAGGCTGAATACATTGAACGAATATTAAAAATTCAAAAATCATTTATTCATGTAGGACATTTCAGCCGCTTATGAACGTCAAATTTTTACATTATAATTTTATTTTTTCCCTGCCGTCCAATATACATATTGGAAAAACCGCGACACGAGAATATTGTATGTTCAAACTAGCTACTCACCCCGGCCTCGCACGGGTGTACATGTATTATATATATAAACCTTCCTCTTGAATAACTCTATTTAAAAAAAAAACCGCTTCAAAATCCATTGCGTAGCTTTAAAGATTTAGGCATACATAGGGACGGACAGACAGCGACACTGACTTTGTTTTATACTATGTAATAATTATAATCATTTTTCCCTACCGTTCTATTTTAAAATCAATAAAGATCATATTACCATATCAAATCTAGATAGCATCCTTATGACTGTATCAATAAAGATCATATTACCACATCAAATATAGATAATACAAAGCTAGTGTCCTACCGTACTATGAAAATATCACTTGTGTCGTATGAGGACCACAACCCTGGCGTCAATACGATCCGTGCCGGGGGAACCGCCCCGATCCACAGCCTACTATTACGCGGACTTGGAGCGCCTGAAGAAGCATGAGCCCATCAGCCAGGACTCCCCCAAACCCCAAAACCCTGATGAATTGAGCGAGTACGTAGAATCCAACGAGGTCTTCAACGATGGAGCGGTCAGGGAAGTGCCCCCGTTCCGGGATAGGGTCCGGCAGTTTAGTCTCCCAGAGTATACCACGCCTGATGCTAGAAAACCTGGAGAGACCTACTCCACAGCTGGGACCTTTCCAATGCCGGAGCCGAAGGAGAAGGAACCTCTGCTTGCAGAATTGGAGGTGGTTGGAAGACTGCCGTTGACGCAGTTGGAGACGACGGGAGTTAGAAGGAGTAGGAGCTGGTATTTGTGCTGTCCAAATGTACCAGATGAGGAGATGTCGAGGGAGTCTTCGTGGAGATACTCGAGTTTGAGGCCAGTGACTGCTCCGCCTATGCCAGGCCAGAATGGGATATTGGTAGGTTGGATGATGATGGAACTGCCACAGATGGACTGTACAAAGTGGTAATGGATAATGTAATGGTGTACCCGCCTACGCTAACGGTTTACGCAGGTGGGGCACCAGTGGTGGATGATAAGATAAGCATGAGCTAAGGTCAGTTTGCCCATCGTGATTAAATAACCAGAAATTAACCAGGTTTTCAGGGGAAGCGCGTGTAGGTAGTCATGGTACATTGCCAGCAATAGGGACACTAGACCCCATTATTAACAATCCTCTTTCACCTTGTACCTCATTATCGTTTACTCAAAAAAATTCCGATCGGTCAAGCTGGAGTTTTTAAGAATAAACACACTCCGCTCAACTCCGCTTACATTTGGTGTATTTTGTTTAATACACCAAAATTACCTTAAAAATCTTTTGTCTAAGAGCAATACTCATTTTCCAGGTCGCAACCCAGAGCAGCGGACGAGAAGACTTAACAAGTGTTCGCGCTGAGCGTGACGCCCTCGCTCGGGCGCTCGCCAGCGAGCGGCAGCGGGCGGCGGCGGCGGCGCGCGCCCACGACGCCCGGCTGGCGGAGCTGCACGGCGTCATAGCGGAGCTGGTGCGGCGCCGGGCGGCGGACAAACACGCCAGGGCCATACCCGAGGAGGAAGGATCGGGTGAGTTACAGCAGGTCCCCAACACAGTTCACCAGGGAAGTATATATGGAGGTTAGTTACGGTTGTCCGACTCACGACTCCCCAGGGGAAGGAATGGGCAGGGCTGTTCCTGAAGATGGAGGATCAGGCGAGTTAAAGCAGGTCCCCCACCCAGTATTCCCCAGGGAAGAAATGGGCATAGCTGTACCTGAGGATGGAGGAGCCTTTGGGTTTCGGCAAGTCCAGTTTACTCTAGAGGAGAAAGAGATAGGGTTGTCTCTGAAGATGAAACATCAGGTGAATTTTACATTTATTAATCCCTAGGGAAGAAGGGAGAAGTAGCAGGTACCGCATAGGGAACCCGCAGAGATGGGCCCTTACTAGTATGGGTTATCGCTATCAGCAACGCACACGTGACACCCCTGGTGTCTCAGGCGTCCGTAGGCCACAGTAACCGTTTACCATCAGATGGGCCGTATGCCTACCACTATCATAGTATAAAATAAAGTCGCGGTGGACTGGATTCGAACCCATCGCACCTAAGAATATCCTTTAATTGTCCCTAATGGCCCTACGTAGCGAACCTTGAAAAAGGGCGAGCACAATAGATCTATGTAGGTCGCAGTGCTACAGGTCTAAGCACCTGACAATAGCCCAAAACCCTAAATAAAAAAATGTGAATAAAATCATATAAGAATTAATACTTTTGAATTTAAGAAATTTTCTTTTTTGTCCACAGACGAGTGTGAATCTACGACCCAGCCTGCCGGGGAGCTGGACAACGACGCGGACAGGTCACGCACTGAGCAGGTATGGATACGTAGTTTTTACAGCCAGTGTAGTATTAACTATTCTAATGCATACCAGCTACATGTGGTCTGTGGGAATGTTGCAGAATGACACATCATCAGCTCTGAGTCCGGCGGAGCTGCCGACTCCTCAGGAGCGCGTGGAGCCGAGGGAACTGCCTGATGACACCACGGATACCAGCGACGCGAACAGGTGACCAACTGATGTGATATTTTATTAATCATTACATAGTATAAAACAAAGTCGCTATTTATATATATCATACATGTACACACAAGTATTACACATATAAACCTTCCTCTTGAATCACTCTATCTATTAAAAAAAACCGCTTCAAAATCCCTTGCGTAGTTTTAAAGATTTAAGCATACATAGACGGACAGACAGCGACTTTATTTTGTACTATATAATGATGATATATGTAATAAATAATTAGTTTGTAAGTCAGTAACAAGCATGGAAATTGATATTCAGGATGATATACTTAAAAAAGAAAAAATATATTTCTGTCAACACTCGGCACCCTTCCATTAGTACCTCTCCAGATAACATAGATTTAAGTTGAGTGTAAAGTCAGTCCACGTTACGACTCCGCGTGGAATGTACGCGTCACTAATAAGACATGTAGCACACTATCAAATAAAATTACTTGATAAATAATATTATTTTATATTTGTATCCGGGATTAAAAAACAGTAATAAATAATAACGTATAAATAAAATTGGAGTGTCTATTTGTAATATTGTAATAACAGTTTTTTACTACATGCATGTGAATATAAATACGGTACATACACCAAAATAACATTTTTTACATATTTTATCTGTCTGTCCATTTGTTCAGCCGGAACAAACTCTAAAATGGCTGGACCGATTATGACGGTTTACTGACTCAGACTACTTTTACTTTTGAAAAATTCCTTAATTTTAGAAAAATTAAGTCATTTCCCACGCGGACGTAGTAGTAGGAACAGCTAAAAAAATATGTTTTTGATTTCCTTATCAGGATGGAGCAGCCTCGAGTGGAAGTGTCACCGCCGCAGCATCCAGACAACCACTGCGACACCAGCGTCAACCTCTCTGAGAGAGACTCGGAGGTGTGCCTGAGTACCGCCAGGTAAGAGCAGAAAGTAGTTAGAGATGAAGGCAGCAGAACTTGCGTCTTGATTATTTCGTAGATTAGCCAGCACAAACAGACAGACAGATAAAAAACAATAATAATAACCACAGGTCAATTCACACAGCGCCATCTAGTTCCAAGTTAAGCTAGCTAAAGCTTGTGTTATAGGACAGACGACTGATATAAATACTTAGATTTTTTTTTTGTAAATATATACATAATGTACATAGAAAATACTCAGACTGATACAAACATAACACATAACATTACAAACAGACACTCCAATTTTATTTGTATGTATAGATAATGTAATGGTGCCCCCGCCTGCGCTAACGGTGTACGCTGGCGGGGCACCAGTGGAGGATGATAAGAACATGAGGTCAGGCCAGTTAGCACATCGTGACAAATTCACCAGGAATTTGTCATGATGGTTTCCAGATGGGACGGCGTGGATGTCAACCTGACAATGGTACATTGCTAGCAATAAGATCATCAGTCCACATTACTAACAATCTCCTTTCCCCCCTATGCACAGATGTTTTTTTTTTTTGTATGTGATAATGGAATGGTGCATCCGCCTGCGCTAACGGTTTACGCTGGCGGGGCACCAGTGGAGGGTGATAATATGAGCATGAGGTCAGGTCAGTTAGCACATCGTGACAAATTCACCAGGAATTTAACACGATGGTTTCCAGGGGGAACCGCGTGGAGGTCAACCTGATATGGTACATTGCTAGTAATGGGTTCATTAGTCCACATTACTAACAATCTCCTTTCCCCCCTATGCACAGATGTTGTCAGCGTGCACGTCACAGCGCCAGCAGCTGCGAGCGCGAGCACGGTTCCCCGGAGGCGCAACTCTTCGCAGCTTCACCAGGTCAGTATTCATCACCCAAGGAGTATATGTGTGATGTGAGATGAAGAATAATACGTTGAATGATTTTTACTGTCTTGAAATTAATAATAAATAACGCTGGACAATTAACACAGCGCCATCTAGTGCCACGGTAAGCAGAGCTTGTGTTATGGGTACTAGACAACTGATATAAATAAATAAATAACCCTGGACAATTAACACAGCGCCATCTAGTCCCACGGTAAGCAGAGCTTGTGTTATGGGTACTAGACAACTGATATAAATAAATAAATAACCCTGGACAATTAACACAGCGCCATCTAGTCCCACGGTAAGCAGAGCTTGTGTTATGGGTACTAGACAACTTATATAAATAAATAAATAACCCTGGACAATTAACACAGCGCCATCTAGTCCCACGGATAGCAGAGCTTGTGTTATGGGTACTAGACAACTTATATAAATAAATAAATAACCCTGGACAATTAACACAGCGCCATCTAGTCCCACGGTAAGCAGAGCTTGTGTTATGGGTACTAGACAACTGATATAAATAAATAAATAACCCTGGACAATTAACACAGCGCCATCTAGTCCCACGGTAAGCAGAGCTTGTGTTATGGGTACTAGACAACTGATATAAATAAATAAATAACCCTGGACAATTAACACAGCGCCATCTAGTCCCACGGTACGCAGAGCTTGTGTTATGGGTACTAGACAACTGATATAACTGAACTTAGATATTTTTAATACATACATAATATACATAGAAAACACCCAGACCAATACAAACAATCATACTCATGAATACAAATGATTATATACTGTACGAGGAATAGAACCCGCGACCATCGGATATGAAACGGTATGCTAAACCGCTAGACCACCGAGAACATCAAACATTGTTGTGGTGGGGTTCTTTTTTGTTGAGATGATATGTTTACTAATAAATAATATATATGTATGTTTGCAGCAGAATAATTGTATTGTCCTTTTTTATTATTTTCTTTTACAACAATGTCAATGTATATTTGACAACTAAACTATTACTCGTAATAAAACTTAATCGATGAGGAGGTCGTATATACTCGTAACAATGATAGTTTTTTTCTACACATTCTCTGTTTTTTAATCTCGTAATCTATGTTACTTGATAGTGTGCTACTTGGCTTATTAGTGACGCGTACATTCGACGCAGAATCGTACCGTGGACTGACATTACACTGAACTTAAATGTATGTTATCTGGAGAGGTACTAATGGAAGAGTGCCGAGTGTAGGCACATTACAATTTTACAAATTTCATACAAGTCAAAGGCGATATGTTGAGTTTTGGAATCAATATTGTACCCGCGATTTCGTCTGCGTGGAATATAACTTTATTTAAAGTCCCTAAAATAAAAGTAGCCTAAGTTACTCCTTATTACATCTACCTGCCAATACAAGTTCCGGCGATATCTGTCAAGCCATTTCAGAGATTAGCCGGAACAAACAAGACAGACAGAAAGAAAATAGTTTGGTGTATGTATCGAATTTGTATTCATATGCATGTAGTAAAAAACGGTTATTTCAATATTACAAACAGACACTATAATTTTATTTATATGTGTAGATAATTTTTTTTTTTTGTCATACGAAGGTCGCTGCGAGTCAAGGCAGGCGAAACTTGCATCGAGAGTCCGGCTGAGACGGACTGGGGACTTGGAGTCCAGCGAACCAGCGGACGAAGAGGTCTGGACCTATTGTTTTATCTTATATATAAAATTCTCGTGTTACAGTTTTCGTTCCCATACTCCTCCGAAACGGCTTAACCGAGTCTCATAAAATTTTGTGAGCGTATTGAGTAGGTCTGAGAATCGGCCAACATCTATTTTTCATCCCCCTAAATGTTAGGGGTCCACCCCTAATTTTTTTTTATTATTTTAAGGCAAAACAACGTTTGCCGGGTCAGCTAGTATATATATAAATACATGAAGCAAAAACTTTGTTACCCATTTTACGAGAATTGCGTGAATGGAGACGTATGAAATTTTGCCCACTTATAGATAACTAGCTACTTGCCCCGGATTCGCACTGGTGTACATGTATTGTACATATAAAACTTCCTCTTGAATCACTATCTATTAAAAAAAACCGCTTCAAAATCCGTTGCGTAGTTTTAAAGATTTAAGCAAACATAAGGACGGACAGATAGCGACACTGACTTTGTTTTATACTATGAGATGATTATTGTTGAATTTCGACCACTAGACGAGTACGTACTGGTGCGAGGGGATCCGCGACCATTGAATAGGCCGTCAATATGAATTGTAAATGTAGTAGGACATTAATAAAAGTGTTGTCGTTTGCTGCGCAGTCATGGTGGTACGGAGACATGGAGCGAGCTGCGGGGGTCACGGGGGCCCCGGGGGTCACGGGGGTCACGGCGGTCCCGGCGGCTGCGGGGGCTGCGCTGGCGGCCTGGCGCGCGCGCTGCCTGCGGCTGCACGCCGACTGCCGCCTGCTGCACGCCGCGCTGCACACCGCCAGGGACACCGCGCACCGGTACGAGGGGGCGGGGGGGGGGGGGGGGGGGCGGGGGCGCGCGCGCTGCACGCCGCGGCCTGCTGCACGCCGCGACCGCCAGGGACACCGCGCACCGGTACGAGGGGGCGGCACGCGCGCGCGCTGCACGCCGACTGCCGCCTGCTGCACGCCGCGCTGCACACCGCCAGGGACACCGCGCACCGGTACGAGGGGGCGGGGGGGGGGCGAGGGGGGCGGGGGGCGCGCGCGCTGCCTGCGGCTGCACGCCGACTGCCGCCTGCTGCACGCCGCGCTGCACACCGCCAGGGACACCGCGCACCGGTACGAGGGGGCGGGGGGGGGGGCCGGGGGGGGGGGGGGCGGCGCGCGCGCGCGCTGCCTGCGGCTGCACGCCGACTGCCGCCTGCTGCACGCCGCGCTGCACACCGCCAGGGACACCGCGCACCGGTACGAGGGGGCGGGGGGGGGCTCCAGTCGGCCGGGGGGCGCGCGCGCTGCCTGCGGCTGCACGCCGACTGCCGCCTGCTGCACGCCGCGCTGCACACCGCCAGGGACACCGCGCACCGGTACGAGGGGGCGGGGGGGGGGGCGAGGGGGGCGGGGGGCGCGCGCGCTGCCTGCGGCTGCACGCCGACTGCCGCCTGCTGCACGCCGCGCTGCACACCGCCAGGGACACCGCGCACCGGTACGAGGGGGCGGGGGGGGGGGGGGGGGGGGGGGGGGGGGGGGCGCTGCACACCGCCAGGGACACCGCGGACCGGGACGAGGCTGCAGGGGAGGGGCGTGAGAGGCGGGGGCGCGCGCGCTGCCTGCGGCTGCACGCCGACTGCCGCCTGCTGCACGCCGCGCTGCACACCGCCAGGGACACCGCGCACCGGTACGAGGGGGCGGGGGGGGGGGGGGGGGGGGGGGGCGCGCGCGCTGCCTGCGGCTGCACGCTTACAGGGGGCCGAGGGGAAGGCCCCGGATGTCCCGGAGCTGTTCCATAAACCCGTTGTTGACGTGTATAGTTCCCCGCAGGCTGTACAGCGCTGCCTGCGGCCTAACACTGTGGGCCCCGGGGGTCCCAGCGCCCGTTCGTACCGTGCCCCGGTGTTCACGTGTATGTGTCGTCCCCGCAGGCTGTACAGCGCGTGCTCGGTGCAGGAGTCGTCGTGCGTGTCCCTGTGCGAAGCCCTACGCGCCGCGGACCGCGCCCTGGAGGCCTACGACGTGCTGCTCGCGCTCGCGGAGACCGCACACGGGGAGCACGGACAGGAGGTGGGTTGGAGCTCACTTGTTGTTTTAATTTCGATCTTTACTTTTTGGATAATTATAGCAATTAAAATAGAATAGAATAGAAGAGAAAATCATTTATTCAAATAAACTTACATTGAAGCACTTTTGAATAGTCATTACATTTTTTATTCTACCGCTCGTTCGGAAAGCTGTCTCATCACAAGAAGAACGAGCAAGAAACTTGCGTGTTGCTCTTTTAAATAATTTTATCATTACTTTACATTTTTAAGTTTAAGTGTGTGAATACAAATAGATAAAATATTGAATATATAACCAACTGGTTAAACAATTAATAAGAGAAAATCAGTCATAGTGATTAGAGCAGACCACTCCCTACAAGCAGCATCCGTTCACGAGTATGACGGATGAGCCAGCCATCACCGCGCTCGACCATATTTTAACGAGCCCAATGACCCGGCCCACCACGCCGCCACAAGTCTGGTTGATTAACCAACATTGGAACATTTTTTTCAACAAGTTTTAACAAAGTTCACGTTATACGGACAATATTGTAGAAAAAATCCGATATTTTAAAATGATATTAAAAGAAGGTAGTTTGTGTTTAGTACTAATGAACCAATGTAAATATTATTATTGGTACTATGGGACACAGTCACCTAGATACATCAAAATAATAATTGCATTTAATAATGTCTAGTAAGACAAATTCAATATTGTCTACTAGGCACTGCTGTATCTAAACTGTGTCACCCCACCTTACATTTTCCTATTGTTATTTAGTATATAAGATCATTATTTCTATGTACATATTGTCAGTTTATCATCATCAGTAATATACATCGTCTCGACCAGCAACATCTTATTATTCACCCGCAACAGGTACGAAATGACGAAGTTGACATACTCATATTATAAATAATGTACGTACTTAATATTGACTAACGAATAATAACCAAAATTGACATCTCTTTTGTCTGTTGCGTGTCAGAAATGACAAAATGTGTGAAACTATTTCTAAAGACCTTAAAAACCACACATGTACCACATTTTAAGCAATAAATATTCATTTCATTTTGTTGCGGGTGAATAATACGATGTTGCTGGTCGAGACCGATGTATATTACAGATGATGATAAACTGACAATATGTACATAGAAATAATGATCTTATATACTAAATAAAAGTAGGAAAATGTAAGGTGGGGTGACACAGTTTAGATACAGCGGTGCCTAGTAGACAATATTGAATTTGTCTTACTAGACATTATTAAATGCAATTATTATTTTATGTATCTAGGTGACTGTGTCCCATACATTTCATTACAAATATTTTCAATAACGCCATCTAGTGTTTAATAACTAACAATATATTAAAGTCGCTGTCTGTCCGTCCCTATGTATGCTTAAATCTTTAAAACTACGCAACGGATTTTGAAGCGGTTATTTTAATAGATAGAGTGATTCTAGAGGAAGGTTTATATGAATAATACATGTACACCCGTGCGAAGCCGGGGCGAGTAGCTAGTAATGTAATAATGTAATATGCTATCTGAAAGATAATATATCTTATATAGAAAATTCTTGTCACAGTTTTCGTTCCCATACTCCTCCGAAACGGCTTGACCGATTCTCATGAAATTTTGTGAGCGTATTAAGTAGGTCTGAGAATCGGCCAACATCTATTTTTCATCCCCCTAAATGTTAGGGGTAGTCCACCCCTAATTTTTTTTTATTTTAAGGCAAAACAACGTTTGCCGGGACAGCTAGTACTAATATAAAATTTTGCATGTCTTCATATGACGACCTCGGTGGTCTAACGATCTAGCACACCGCTTTGAGTCCGATGGTCGCGGGTTCGATTCCTCGCACGGCACAAACATTTGTATTCATGAGTATGATTATTTGTATCGGTCTGGGTGTTTTCTCTGTATAATATGTATGTATTTATGAAAAAAATCTATATATTTGTATCAGTTGTCTAGTACCCATAACACAAGCTTTAGCTAGCTTAACTTGGGTCTAGATGGCGCTGTGTGAATTGTCCTGAGATTATTATTATTATTCATATATGTAGGCGAATTGTATGGAACCATATGTACCCATCTGTGCACATTCTGCGCAAAATAAACATTTTCATTTCATTTCATATGGAGTTGTGTAGCCTATATGTACAATTTTGATATTGTCGTCTCCAGCGTGAAGCAGCGGAGCTGGTAGCTGGGCAGCTTCTGCAGCGGTTAGATGAGGAGCAACCGGCCACCATTGGGGAGCCGCTGCTCTCCCCCGGACCCTGGCTGCAGCATCAGCACCAGCAGACACAGTCAGTATTATAGTTTTAGGAGTGGATATGGTAACCGTTTACTATCAGATGGGGCCCCATATGCAACCTTTACAGCTTCACCGGACGATAGGGGGCGAGTGTAGATGGCACTCCAAACCAAAGGAAGGACTTATGGAGCGGCTGAAGGACAACTCCCGCCTGACGGATACGACGACAGTCTGAGGTTCGAACTTCGTCTCAGGCCATCGTAATTTCGATACCCGTTTGAATTGGACGGGGAATCGATGGGAGGGAATATTTTTAATATATCGTCTTACTTCTAGTGGTTGCGGATTAGATTTATAGCACGCTACAAACATTTACACTTACGGGTATGGAGTATGATTGTTTGTATCGTATATGGTGGGAGTCCGTGGATGAGTATATTCAAGGAGTACACACTGGTTGTCAGGTGCGCGTCGTCCGCGTGGGGGCCGCCACAGGAGGCGCGGCTGAGGGCACACGCGGCCGCACTCAAGGCAGCCACCGCAGCACTGCGGGCGCACCACCCGCCGCCCAGACTGTACTCGTACCACGGTACGTACACACACACACACACACACAGCCACCGCAGCACTGCGGGCGCACCACCCGCCGCCCAGACTGTACTCGTACCACGGTACGTACACACACACACACACACACACAGCCACCACAGCACCACCACTGCGCCGCCCAGACTACTCGTACACACACACACACACACAGGAGGAGCGCACACACACACACACACACACACACACACACACACACACACACACACACACACACACACACACACACACACACACGCAGCACTGCGGGCGCACCACCCGCCGCCCAGACTGTACTCGTACCACGGTACGTACACACACACACACACACACACAGCCACCGCAGCACTGCGGGCGCACCACCCGCCGCCCAGACTGTACTCGTACCACGGTACGTACACACACACACACACACACACAGCCACCGCAGCACTG
This sequence comes from Achroia grisella, assembly GCF_030625045.1. Lineage (NCBI taxonomy): Eukaryota > Metazoa > Arthropoda > Insecta > Lepidoptera > Pyralidae > Achroia > Achroia grisella. The sequence continues at coordinate 192,694 of NW_026712987.1, read as the reverse complement.
CGGGCGCACCACCCGCCGCCCAGACTGTACTCGTACCACGGTACGTACACACACACACACACACACAGCCACCGCAGCACTGCGGGCGCACCACCCGCCGCCCAGACTGTACTCGTACCACGGTACGTACACACACACACACACACACAGCCACCGCAGCACCACACACAGACACACGCACACACACACACACACACAACACACGCCCCCCCGCGACTGTACTCGTACCACGGTACGTACACACACACACACACACACACACACAGCCACCGCAGCACTGCGGGCGCACCACCCGCCGCCCAGACTGTACTCGTACCACAGGGGCGCACCACCCGCCGCCCAGACTGTACTCGTACCACGGTACGTACACACACACACACACACACACAGCCACCGCAGCACTGCGGGCGCACCACCCGCCGCCCAGACTGTACTCGTACCACGGTACGTACACACACACACACACACACACACACCGCAGCACTGCGGGCGCACCACCCGCCGCCCAGACTGTACTCGTACCACGGTACGTACACACACACACACACACACAGCCACCGCAGCACTGCGGGCGCACCACCCGCCGCCCAGACTGTACTCGTACCACGGTACGTACACACACACACACACACACACAGCCACCGCAGCACTGCGGGCGCACCACCCGCCGCCCAGACTGTACTCGTACCACGGTACGTACACACACACACACACACACACACACACACACACACACACACACACACACACACAGACAGACACACAGCCACCGCAGCACTGCGGGCGCACCACCCGCCGCCCACACACACACACACACACACACACCACGGTACGTACACACACACACACACACACAGCCACCGCAGCACTGCGGGCGCACCACCCGCCGCCCAGACTGTACTCGTACCACGGTACGTACACACACACACACACACACACACACACACACACACAGACAGACACACAGCCACCGCAGCACTGCGGGCGCACCACCCGCCGCCCAGACTGTACTCGTACCACGGTACGTGCACACACACACACACACACACAGACACACTTACAAACTTTCGCGATTATAATATTACCAGCTTTTACCCGCGGCTGCGCTCGTATAACTTGATTACTGGCCGCTTTTTCATTATTTTGTTTATTTATATATAAAAAATATTTGTTTTTTTTTTTTAATAAGGATCCTATGTTCATTATAATACCTCCAAGAACATGTGTACAAAATTTCCTGATGATCAGTTCAGTAGTTTTTGCGTGAAAGCGTAACAAACATACTTTCACTTTTATAATATTACTAGCTGTACCCGTGTCCGCGTGAAATTTAACTTTATGTTTCTAAAATAAAAGTAGCCTAAGTTACTCCTTATTACATCAAAACTGCCAAAAAAACTCCCGTCAAAATCAGAGATTAGCCGGAACAAACAGACAGACAGATAAAAATTGTAAAAAAATGTTATTTTGTTGTATGTACCGTATTTATATTCATATGCATGTAGTAAAAAACGGATATTACAATATCACAAACAGACACTCTTATACATCTATACATATAAATAAAATTAGAGTGTCTGTATAGATTAAAGTTATAGTATAGATTATAATTAAGATAATGTTTTGTTTTGCAGATATCGACGAGGAAGACATACCAAAATCTCTAGGCAACTTCAGCATGGACGAGATTGAAGAGGCAGTCATGTTGCAGGTGAATATACTCTACCGTTTAACACGTTAATCGGCACGGTAATATTACAAAAAAATTCACATGAGTTATGGCGACTTTATTACATAACTAGCTGTTCCTTGGCCTATCAGGAACGAAACCTGAAATTCTTGGCTCACTACAAACAATAAAATGAAATGAATGAACGACATTGATATGGCTTGTCGAGAAAAAAATTAATATAGGGCCGTGTCAGTCATATATGTGTGACATAAAAAAATGTTTTTCCGGCAATTTTGGCAAAAAAAATCTGTGATACATTAAGTTTCCTTGATACATTTTTAACTCAATCTATACATATAAATAAAATTGGAGTGTCTGTTTGTAATATTGAAATAACCGTTTTTTACTGCATGCATATGAATATAAATAAGGAACATACTCCAAAAAACCACTTTTTAAAATTTTTGTCAGTCTGTCTGTCGCTCTGTTTGTTCCGGCTAATCTCTGAAACGGCTGAACCGATTTTAACGGGACTTTTTTTGGCAGGTAGCTGATGTAATAAGGAGTAACTTGGGTACTTTTATTTTATAAAAATAAAGTTAAATTCCACACGGATGAAGTCACGGGGACAGATTGTAATAAATATATGTCGGTATTTCAGGAGGTGCTGGCTGCGAGGGAGAAGATCGCCTGCGCCCGAGCCGGCGGCGAACTGCTCGAGTCGCTGCCGACCGAACTACTGCTCGACAGACAGCGGCCGGACTCCGACACCGACCACCACAAGGACCACAAGGTGAGGGATGACGGCCGGTGACTAGTGTATATACATATAAAAGTAACTAAATAATTACTTGTGTATCAAAATAAGTAACTAATTATATTAACTGGGCTACAGGGGCTTTTTGGGTTGCAGCCCAGGGCTCCGAGGGCTACAAAGGGCCCCAGTCCCTACTGAAACGATATTTAGAATATAAAACAATATCTAGAATGTTAAACAACCAATCATAAGGTTGGCAACCCTGAGATCAACCAACCCATGCAAGTGCGTGTCTATCGAAAGGAACGGGGAATCTCTGGTCGCTTGTTTTTGGTCGGTGTATCTTTTTAGTTGAGTAATATAATTAGGTAGGACCCTAAGTAGATTTAGCCCAGGGCCCCACAAATCCACGATCCGCCCATGGCTATTTGGAAGTCTTATATATAAAATTCTCATGTCACAGTTTTCGTTCCCATACTCCTCCGAAACGGCTTAACCGATTCTCATTAAATTTTGTAAGCGTATTGAGTAGGTCTGAGAATCGGCCAACATCTATTTTTCATCTCCCTAAATGTTATGGGGTTACTCCTAATTTTTTTTTATTTTATGGCAAAAAATGCATTTGAAATATATTATATATATAGTAGGACATTTTAGCCGCTTATGAACGTCAAGATTTTACATTGTATTTTTTTCCCTACCGCCCAGTTCGGTATCCAATTGAGAAGAGCTGGCAAGAAACTCAATTGAATTACTTTTTTTTTAAATCCAGTTTATTTACAATGCAGTTATATAGGTGTCTATGTCTAACATTAAATAAAAATCCCGAACATGAAAACTATTGCCATGCACGCTCGTCATTCAAGTAATCGTTTAGTGAGTAATAGGCCTTGCTCAGCAAATATATATAAGTTTGCCGGGACAGCTAATTAATATATATTTTCTTTCTTATAGAGTGAGTCGAGCCGTAGGAGACGCCGCGAGCGACACTGGCTAGAGACAGAAGCGTCCGAGACTGATCTCTAGGGTCTCAAGCAATCGGCAGCTCCATATCAAGACGTCTCCATTCTCAGCGAGATATGTTAGGGTTTGCAGTGAGAAATATCTCAAGTTATTGAGCAATTTATCATGTATATAGATAATGGATTGAGGAATATTTGATTGATATGTACAATAATATTCTCAGCAAGTGTTAGGGTCTCAAGAAAAAATTCTCAGCAAGTGTTAAGGTCATAAGAAAAAAAATCTCAACAAGTGCTACGGTTCTCAACAATTGTTAAGGTGTTAAGAAAATATTGTCTGCAAGTATTGAGAGTCTCAAGAAAAATTTTCAGCAAGTGTTACGAGTCTCAAGAAAATATTCTCAGCAAGTATTGAGAGTCTCAAGAAAAATTCTCAGCAAGTGTTACGAGTCTCAAGAAAATATTCTCAGCAAGTATTGAGAGTCTCAAGAAAAATTCTCAGCAAGTGTTACGAGTCTCAAGAAAATATTCTCAGCAAGTATTAGTCTCAATAATTATTCTCAACAAGTGTTAGGGTCTCAATAAAAATTCTCAGCAAATGTTAGAGTTTCAAGAAAATATTCTCAGCAAGTATTAGTATCAATAATTATTCTCAACAAGTGTTAGGGTCTCAATAAAAATTCTCAGCAAGTGTTAGAGTCTCAAGAAAAAATTCTCAACAAGTCTTAGGGTCTCAGAAAGTGTTAAGATCCTCAAATCAAATCAAAATATCAATATTCATGTAGGTCTATTACAGACACTTATGTTAAGTCGAGTCTACAATCATTTCGGAATGTAGTTCTAAACGAGAAACTCAGCTCTTATTCTTTTCAAACAAGTACATGATTACAAAAAATAAATCATGATTAAACGAAATTTGTGAGAACACAGAGACCAGTGCGGTGGTTTAAGTCCACAGTTCCGTGATAATGATATATTGATTTGACCGCCACCTGCACCACCACACTCCGCGGAAGGAGAGTCCTCATTGGGCTGGACAGCAACGCGCACTCGCCGATGTGGTACTCTCAGCCTCGGCACTATACAGGACGCGGACACGAGGCGGAGCACTGCTGTCCACAGTTGTGTGATAATGATATTAGTTGATGAGGAGTTTTTGCTTAATAGAACCGCCAAGGTTGAATGCTGCTCGAACACTGATTTTTGTTACTAAAATATATATAATGAGGTGAAATTGCATATGTCGACAATTGTGTACTGCACAGTAGGCAGGCATGTGTATTTTTGACAAAAATAAGTTTAATTAGAAACCGTCAACCGAATGAACTCGTTGAATCATTTGAGTACAAAATGAGAATTATGAGCCCTAATTATTTATAACTTTCGTGTTTAATATTAATTATTTATATTATTAACCGGGTCTTAACACGAACTAATAACCAGGTTAGTAATTTAAATAATGTTATAAGCCCTAAGAGTCCATACTAAAACATCATTGTATATTCAAATTTAAAAGTTCAGTATTTATTTTCTAGAGAGGTTAACTAGAAATGAGTAAGAGTTACATCAAAAAAAATATAGGATCCCCTTTAAAAAAGATTAAGGTCGTTAGTAAGAAAATTCTAGAGTTTAAAACTAACAAATTTAAAAAAATAAAATTAGAAACTTTAACGAGAAATAACTGAAGTTTCTAGAAGCCTCAATATGAGATGACTTAATATTATTGGGGCCGTTCAAGTATTATGTAAGCAGATTTATTACAATTATTTACCCCCCATCCCCCTTGTCAGCAAAAGTAAGCAAAGTACTTACCGTCTCCCCAATGTGGGGGTTGCCATTCATATAAAAAAAAGTAAACTACCAATGACGTGATCATCATCTAAACTTCCCCACCTGAGTGGAAGTGTAGTACCACTTGTGGTACCACTTAAACGGCCCCTAAGTAATACTAGGGTTCTCAGTGAGGAAACTAAAATAGTTCGACTAAACATATTTGGGGTCCTAATCGAGAAATGACTAGGGTTCCAAGTATGAAATATCATTGAAACTTAGTCTTATACTGAATAAAACGTTAAGTGAACACTAGGGATGTGAAATATTCGATTATGAAATATCGATTTAAAAGTTGTTTTTAGTTTCATAAAAGTTTTGTTTCATACGATCAATATGAAATTATTTAGTTATAGTATATATAGTTATATTATAGTTTATTTTTTTCGGTCTACTCTAACGCTGTTGTCCGCAGCTGGCCTTTACAGCTTCACCGGACGTTAGGGGGCGAGTGCAGATGACACTCCAAACCAATGGAAGGACTTATGAAGCGGCTGAAGGACAACTCCCGCCTGACGGATAAGTCGCTAGTCTGTGGGCACGAACCTCGGGGTTCTGGGGCTAAGGGTTCGATCCCCGTTTGAATTGAATTGAATTTTTATTTATTTAAATTATTTTAAAAGTTTTAAATTACACACAAGTATTGTATATCATTTTAAAAGTATTTAGATAATGATTAAGATGGCGGCGTGGTTAATTTAATTGACTTATATACAAGGAGATAATTCTAGCTTCTAATTTTGAAAAATTACATTTTTCTATTTAATCGACGACATGTTTGTTAATCGATATTTATCCTGTAAAAACCGATTATATATTAACCGATGTTTATGCTAAGAAAAATAATTTATTATCGGTTTTTTTAAAGTAAAATATCACATCTCTAGTGAACACTCAGGCAAACTCAGATGCTAAAACATGTATAGTTTGTGTAAAGAAAGAAAATTATGTATAAAATAGTCAATTCGTAATATTAAAGATATGGAAAGGATTAATAATGTTAACATCAACGGAAGAATAGTTAATTATATAACAGTAACCACCGTTGTTTGACTGTACGTCTATATTTGTGAAGATACCAAATTTATTATTTAGTTATATATATATATTTGTTTACAATAACTAAAATATATAAACCCAGTTCAACTAATTACTAAATCGGTCACATTACTAACTAGGTTGTTAGTAATGTGACCAGATAACCTCATTGCTAGCAATGTATATTCAGTTGAAGACTGTTTATTATGCTCTAGTGGAATCAAAACTTAGATATAGTATAAAGTTCTGGGGCAATAGTTATAAATACAATATAAATAAGGCGTTTATATTACAAAAAAGAGCTATTAGGACTATTGTCCGTATACCACAAGTGCAATCCTGTAAGCAATATTTTAAAGAATACAGAATTTTGACTGTACCATGCTTATACATATTGGTGCTATTAACAGATTTTGTAAAAAGTATTGTTGGTAGTGAGACCAGGGAGAATCGAGACATAAGAGAAAATACTCGCAGAATGGATTACCCTAACATTATAAAACCTACCCTTAATATTGTGAAGCATGGTGAGGGTTTCCAAGCAGTAAGGCTTTACAACTCTTTGCCCAATAGTTTAAAGAAAATACATAATTGGAAGCTTTTTAGGAGGAGGTTGCGTTGTTTTCTGTTGGAGCAATCATTTTACAGTGTTGATGAATTTCTTAACAGCAAAAATTGTATAATTTCAAACACAATATAAATTGTTACTGAATAAATAAATATCAAAATATCAAATACCATGTAAATTCTTGGTGAATTTGTCACGATGTGCTAACTGACCTGACCTCATGTTCTTATCATCCTCCACTGGTGCCCCGCCAGCGTATACCGTTAGCGCAGGCGGGTGCACCGTTACATTATCATAAATAGCATTTCTTGTAACTTTATAAATAAATATATTTTGCAAATTAAAAAAACTATTTATTCATCAAAACTATGACGGCCGACGGTGATAGAATCTTGCACGGTACATTTGTACTCACGAGTATGATTGTTTGTATCACTGGGTGTTATCTATGTATAATATGTATGTATTTGCAAGAAAACTGAAGTATTTATATCAATTATCTAGTACCCATAACACAAGCTCTGCTTACCGTGGAACTAGATGGCGCTGTGTTAATTGTCCAGGGTTATTTATTTATTTATATCAGTTGTCTAGTACCCATAACACAAGCTCTGTTTACTGTGGGACTAGATGGCGCTGTGTTAATTGTCCAGGGTTATTTATTTATAATTATGATAATATATTTAATCCTTATAAATATAAATTACAACGTGACATGTTTGTCCGCGATGGACTCCTAAACTACTGAACCGATTGCAAATTTGATTTGTACATTGTGTGCAATTTGATCCAACTTGAAAGATAGGATAGCTTACATCTCAAGTTATAGTTGCAATATTATTTTATTCAAGAACCTTAGACACAGCAACGCGTGGCCTGATCTGCTAGTTGCCCATAAGTAAACAGTAAATATATATAAAATATCCAGACCGATACAAACAATCATACTCATGAGTACAAATGTTTGTATCGTGCAAGGAATAGAACATGCGACTATCGGAAGTAAAATGGTGTGCTACCGCTAGAACTATTGTTCAAGTTAACTGGGTTTATATATTTCAGTTTTTATAAACAAATCTTTAAGTATTAATAAAGCTTTGAATAGAGTGTTTATCTGTTGAGTTTGTCGTTGAGACACGTTGTATAGTCTATGGTATTCGAGTTAAAGCGACAGGGCCGCACTCAGGGGCAGCGGGGGCAGCTTGCTGTAAATATTTAGCTATTAAAATATAGATTCTACAAAGTTAATAATTCAATTCAAAATATCTGTATTCATGTAGGTCTAATACAGACTTATGATATGTCAAATCTACCGTCAGTTCGGAGTGAAATCGAGATGAGAACTGACAAGAAACTCAGCTCGTGTTCTTTTCAAATAAATGTTGTACATGTTTACAATAATACAGATTCATTGAAATTCAAATTTGGGAGAATAGAGTGACCTGCAAAGGTTATACTCGAACTGGAATATAGATGATGCTAAAACGGGTACACAGAGAAACAAAATGTAGATATGAAAACAAAATTCCACAATCCTTTTTTGAAATAAATGTCAGTCACATAAATAAAGTATGAATAGAGCATTTTAAAATATCTCACTAATACTTATTATAAAAGTTTGTGATTATGAACGAATGGACGTTTGTTACTCTCACGCAAAAATTACTGTATGGATTTTGATGGAATTTTAAAGTTATATAGCTTTCATATAGGCTATAATTTGAAAAGATATGTAGTGAAATGTAATGATAAATATCAAGTGTGATGCAAAGTTGAGTTTAGCTAGTTTAAATATATATTTACCCCCACCCTGAGTACGCCCCGCTTGTATGATAGGCCGCTTATTAGTTACCCCCAATGAAAACTACCCCCTTGTTATTAAATGTTGAAAATATTACGACTGTAACCCCGTGTAGGGTAGTCAGAGGCATTATCAACAGTCGATGTCGTTAATGCAACCCTTGAAATAATGTTTTATTATTTAGGGATTGTTTGTGCATTTAAAAATCGCATTTTCTTGTTATAAAACTTTGTTTGTACTATCCTTTTGTTCTTGTGAAAAAAAAAAAAAAATTTTGTACTAATTTAAAGGATATTGTATTTTCCCTCCAATGATTTAGCTCAGAATGACAAATTTAAAATTAGAGTGTTCTTACTTCTTTATTTTTTTAAGTTTATATAATACAATTTAGCAAAATGAATGCATACATTTATAAGTACGACACCTAACGTCTTAGACACTATTTGATGCCATTTGTTAATAGTAATTGTAGCTACTTTATTAAAAGTTATGTATTTTAAAAATGAGAATTCGGAAATGTAATATTTACTAGAACGTGTTTTTAAAACATCTTTTTTTTTTGTTTTTACTGGTCTGGCAGGTTGGATTTTGGTTGGCATTTGGTAGATTAAAACATGTTTATTTGTCAAAAAACCTTCAAATAACTGCAATATTAACTATATTTTTTTAAAAGATTTTGATTTTACTGCCTTGGCAGCGTTGTGCATTTGCCAGATTAAAACGTGTCTGTTATTTGTCTAAAAGATCTTCAAATAACTGTAGTATTTACTAGAATGTGTTTTTAAAACATGTTTTTTTTTCTTTACTGCCTTGGCAGCTTTATGCATTTGCCAGATTAAAACATGTTTGTCATTTTGTTAAAGATCTGCAAATAACTGCAATATTTACTATATTTTTTTAAAACATTATTTGTTTTTACTGCCTTAGCAGCTTTGTGCTTTGGCCAGATTAAAACATGTTGGTTATTTGTGAAAGGTCGCGAGTCTTTTAAGCTCCCCATACAGGCTTAGTTGTAAAGGGTACACTAAAGTCAGGTAAAATACTAACACCGGGTAGCTATAAATGTAGACATACCCACGTATAGAATAGAAATCATTTATTCAATTAAAATATTTTTTTAGAAAGGCAGTTATATTTTTTTTAATCTACCGCTCATTCGGTCTCCTCTCAGCTGTCTCCTCACAAGAACGAGCCAGAAACTTACGAGTTACACTAATAAAATAATTGTTGAAAGTGTTCATTTATTCATAATTTAAGATCTGTGCTCTTGGCTACAACAAAAAGAGGACGAGGCAGGCCACCAACTACCTGGTTGACAAATGTCCATAAGGACATGAAGGAGTTGGGCCTGTCAAATGACGATGCTTAACAGCGAAATGTATGGCGCCCCAGGATTAGAAACGCCGACCCCGAGTAACGGGAAGAGACTAGGATGAAGAAGAAGCTCTTGTCGGTGTATCTCCCGCCACCTTCCACCATCTTCTATCAGTCCTTTTAGCTGTTGATACGACACGACTCCAAAGAACGTTGAAAGTGTATATACAAAAAAATATATTTTTCTTATACAAACTTAGGCTTGGTGTACCTTTTATGACTAACTATACTCTTTTAAGATATAGCTTCTATCTTCTATTTTGTAGAAGAAAATAGGAAATTGTTGACATGATACTGATAATGGTGTATCGTAACGATCAAATATAAGTTGTGAGAATTCATGTAAATGTGTAAATTATGTATGTATGTACAGCGTGGGGGGTAGGGGGTGTATGACAGGGGGAGGCTGGTGCTGTAACGCGTAATTATAATGAATAAATATAATTTTAAACTAACAAATGTTTTTTTTATTTATCGTATCTATCTATATCTATATATAACAATGAATTGCTTTTCGTCAGTCTTGTTGGAAATTGTAGACCCAAAATGATATGTGACACGTTAGAAAGTGACAAACTATATGTCTGTACTGCTTACACAGTTTAGTATTATAATCTATGAAATTGTGTAATTACCGTGCAATAAAAATCGTATTAAATAAACGTAATCCGTGTGAATATTCATTAACTCCAATAAATCTCAAAATATCATGTATGCCAGAAGGAATATAGACAGTTTCAAAAGAGTTAGTGATTGCACTAATAAAAGCTTACGTAACAATAACAAACTGATTTTACCTAAATGTCGTTTGGCTAAAGTTAGTAATTCGTTTTATGGCAATTGCGTAAGGTTTTACAATAAAATACCAGAGTCTGTTATAAATCTGCCAGAAAAAAGATTTAAATGTCAAATAAAACAGTTCCTTTGCAAAAAAAGCTTACTATAAAATTGAAGAATTCGTTAACGATAATAATGTTTTTATAGATAAACTTTAAAACCATAGCACTGACAATATTATCTGATTACATTAATAATGAGTGCGTAGCGACTTCTATGTTGATTATCGCATGCCTCTTACTTGTTATACTGTAATTATTTATATAAAAAAAAACATCTATTAAAAAGAGCAACACACAAGTTCATTGCTCATTCTTCTTGTGATGAGTCTGCGTTCCGAATGAGTGGTAGAATCAAAATATGACTATTCAAAAGTGCTTGTAATGAGTTTATTTGAATAAAGATTATTTCTATTTCTCGCTAAAACTCGAGAACGGCTGCACCGATTTGGCTAATGTTAGTCTTGAAATATTCGTGTATGTCCAGGGAAGATTTAAACGGCGATAAAACAAAGAAATTGAATGCAAAATAGTAAAAACAATTATATTTTCCCATACAAACTAATGTACTATTGGAAAATACATGTAACACAGGGGGGAGGAAGCCACACAAATGTGGAAAATACATGTCACACAGGGGGGAGGAAGTCACACAAATGTGACCAAGACAAGTTGTGACATAGGGGGAGCGGGGTTATTAAATTCATGTGACGCTCCTTTTTTTTGTGTAACGCGTGGAAAATCAAAACCATCAGTCCGCAATAGAGATGGCGGGATGTTATTGTATTTTTACCCACTAAAAACCATACGATGTACCTTCAAGCCCCTAAGCCGGAGCTGGGGGTGCATGTGCAATCCACCCCGGCTCAGATGCCCCTAAATTAAATAATTTTGAATTAATTATACATGAGATGAAATAAAATGAAACATGTTATTAGAATAAATATTTTATTTATACATAATGATTTTTTAACAACGAAGGCCGGCGCGACACAACCCAATTGGAGTCCACACGGACATCCGCGAACATACCGACCACACTGACCATTTGATGTATATATATATATGTTTATTTATTTATTTATTTGAGCGACCAACAAGACATACACTGTGAGGTTACAATTATTATCTCTTGCAAAACATTCAGGTATATAGTGTGGACTTAATTACTGGTTGCCACGACATGCGTAAATGTTTACAGAAGTTTATATATGTATATATATTTTTATTGTTATTATTGTTTTTTTGTTGCCCACAGTATTGTATTGTGCAGCATTAGTGTTGTGTACAATTTATACATATAAATAAAATTGGAGTGTCTGTTTGTAATATTGAAATAACCGTTTTTTACTACATGCATATGAATATAAATACAGTATATACACCAAAATAACATTATATATATACAAAAAAAAGATATTTATGTATTTATATCAGTTGTCTAGTACCCACAACACAAGTTCTCCTTAGCTTGGGACTAGATGGCGCTGTGTGATTTGTTCTGCATTATATTATTATATATACATCAAATAGTCGGTTTGTCAGAACAACACAACACAACCTGCGACGTCGGCGGAATTACAAAATTGTTTTCATAAAACAATTCATAATGCATTCAAATAAATTACAAATTCAAATCATTTTACAATACATTAAAAAAATTACATACAAATTAAAAAATACAAAAATTCAGTCGTAAAGTTAGTCATAATAATTTAGATACAGACAAATATTTCAGTTCCCAATCAACTGGGTACAGAGTTCTCAAGGTCTTAATTCATACAAAAAAAACCTAAACAAAGCTCTGTCGCCCGGGTACTAAATTACATTCAAATTCATTTTTTTTTCATTTAACTGTAATAACAAAACAAGCTAGGATGGAAATTTCGTTTTAAATCATTTATATTTCTTTATACTGCGATAGTGGTAAACTGGCATACGGCCCATCTGATGGTAAACGGTTACGCCTATGAACGCCTGAAACACCAGGATGTGTCACGTACGCGTTGCAGACTAGATGGAATAGTATTAAAGCTCCACTTGATGGTAAGTGGTAACTGTCGTACATGAACAGTATTACAGTCATCACGTTATCATGCGACGACCGTGATACCACTTGGTTAGTCATTTCCCAACCAATTTTTTATTAATTTTATTGTCAGTCAATATTCAATAATTATAAATAATTACTTGTTAAATGCTAAAACAATTTCATACTTCTTTTTTATCTATACATATAAATAAAATTGGAGTGTCTGTTTGTAATATTGAAATAACTGTTTTTTACTACATGCATATGAATATAAATATGGTACATACACCAAAATAACATTTATTACCATTTTTGGCTGTCGTCTGTTTGTTGCGGCTAATCTATGAAATGGCTGGACCGATTCTGACGGGACTTTATTTGGCAGCTAGCTGATGTAGTAAGGAGTAACTTAGACTACCTTTATTTTAGAAAAATAAAGTTAAATTCCACGCGAACGAAGTCGCGAGTACAGCTAGTTGTAAATTAACTGGCTTTAAAAAAAACTAATTCATTTGAGTTTCTTGCCAGTTACTTGAATTTATATTTCACTAGCTGTTCCCGCGACTTAGTCCGCGTGGAATTTAACTTTATTTTTTTAAAAGAACCAAAAAATCATTTTGTTCGTCTTAATTTATTCGTTCCATTAGGTACTGATAGGTTCAAACTAATACATTTCCATCCTGCATCATCCCTTAGTCGCAAAATCTAAGAAGATTTATACAAACTTACTTCCCCTATTTTATCCCCTTAGGGGTGGAATTTATCAAAATCCTTTCTTAGGGGATGTCTACATCATATTAGCTTTATGCATGCAAAGTTTCACACAAACTTTCATCCCCTATATATCCCCTTGGGGGTAGAATTAATCAAAATCCTTTCTGAGCGGATGTCTACGTCATAACATCTACCTGAATGCCAAATTTCAGCCCGATCCGTCCAGTGGTTTGGGCTGTGTGTTGATAGATCACTACGTCTGTCAGTTACCTTTGAGTTATATATACTTCATAACAGCACTAATTGCAATTTTATTTATATGTATAGATGTATAGATAATACAGTAAATGTGATAACTTATTACAGCATAATCGTAATATATTACGTTAATTTATAACAGTACAAATATTCCGACCGATCGTCGCCACAGATAACAAAATTCGATTAAAATTTTGGAAATGTCAAATAACAACATACAACCGCGCCCCGCGGCCGCTCTCATTATTTTACGCACTAAGTTCGTTCACTGAAAATCTTCGAGTGGGGTTTTTATTTTTGTATTGTAATAAGCAATGGAATTCTAGGATTTATATTAGAAAGAAAAATACATTCCAATATAGAATTAAATTCATTACAACCTAAAATATATTTAAACTCATTTCTACTTGCAATTCATGGCTATATGGATACCAGCCGTGTCTGTTCAACCTCTAAAATTAACATTATGTAATAATTATTTTTAAGTATATTTACAATAACAGACAGGGCTGTATAAGTAGAATTCCTTTGCCTTTATATTAATAAAAAAAATCACACTCGATGATTTTCAATAAATTTTATAACGTATCTATTCTTGTATATATCACTTAAATTAATAATCATAATATGTATGGAATTTATGAGAAACGTGTGCGGTCAGCCGGCCCGGACTAGACGCAGAAATGCTTTTCGTTTCTTGACAGATACAAATGCCGGGAAAATAAAAATTTGACAGGTGTCACATTTCGAAATAAAAAAGGCGGGAAATCATCTGTCTAGAAAAATTAAATGGCTGCCTCGTATATTTTTGAGAATTTATTATAAAATAAAGAACTTATGGATATAATTAAACAATTTTATTTACATATTTAAACGTTATATTCCATTATTGTTCCGCGAACATTTTATAATATTCATTTTATTAATTACATAACGTAATTATAACAACAATTAAAACTTAAAATACTAATAAATTAATTTAATTTATAATAAAATTCGAAATGCACGTTCTTTATTCGATAAACAATAAAACTGTGGGGAAATTTATATAAGAAAAAAATCCACAAAAAATACCACAGAATATTGGACAAATTTATTACTTTAATAAATATAATTTTCTTTCTTTGATTGATCCACCCGCCTGCACTACGCCAGCCAATGTATATATACCATTAGTGCAGGCAGGTGCACCATTAGCATATTCATTGTTAAAAAAACTGCATATACTGTACATGTGTTTTGAGTTCTGACTGTTTATAGTTCGAGTTTACAATTTTGGGTTCGTCTAAGTTTTGAGTTCCAGTTTAAAGTTTAAATTTTTTTAAAACACAGGGTAAAAAAGAGCTTGCGGCTCATCTGATGGTAAGTGATTACCGTCGCCCATGAGCACCCGCAACACCAGGGGTATTGCAAGTGTGTTGCCTTTTAAGACGGAATAAGCTCTTGAAGGTTTCAATATCGTATCGGTTCGGAAATACCACTGTGGAGGACCGCCATTTATGCAAATGATCAGGATTGTATTTTAGTTTCTAGCGGGTGGTACAATAGTAAAAATCAGTAGCTGGTATTAATCCGAACAATTCCTCAAACACTCAACATGATATAGAAAATGCACAGTTCTTTTGAGTTCGTTTAAGTTTTGAGTTCGTCTTAATTTTAAGTATGTCTAAGTTTTGAGTTCGTCTTTATTTTGAGTTTGTCTAAGTTTTGAGTTCGTCTTAATTTTCAGTTTGTCTAAGTTTTGAGTTCGAGTTTAAGCATATATTTCCCATAGAACTAGACATATTTATCAACCAACGCGTCTTATAAAACAAATTTTGTCCACTTCCATTAACATTCTGTAATGTAATTATCGAATAAACAATTTGCAAGCACAACTAAACTGCATTAACTCCAAAAAAAGACAGAATAATCGACTTTATTCTATTAATATTAAAATTCACTTTCCCAACACATTATTTTTTTCAGTTAATACAATTTACAGTTATGCTTGCAAAGTAATAGTATGTATTTATGTGAAATATTAAAAATAAACTGTAATTATTTGCCGGACGATCGCACACTGCTTGTTATTCATAAAAACGTAAAACCTCAGTGTCTCAGTGACTTCTATACTGGACTAGGCTCATTCGGGGTACAGTTAAGAAAAGAATACGAGCTGAGTTTCTTGTCAGTTCTCATCTCGAAATCATTCCGAACTGATGGTAGATTTGACATATCATAAGAGTCTGTAATAGACCTACATGGATAAAGATATTTTGAATGTGAATTTGAGTTTTTTTTTATTGGGGGATTGGGGTATTATCAGGTGATATAACCTGTAGCACTGCGACCTACATAGATCTATTGTGCTCGCTCTTTTCAAAGTTCGCTACCTAGACCCGTCAGGGACAAGAATTGAAGGATATTCTTAGGAGCGATGGTTTTTATCTCCTCAGGATAGAGTGTATACTTTTCAAAGGAGATATTTCGTTTATACATGAGAGGGCTACAACCACATAGGATGTTGGTGACATCCCGTACAGTCAACACTTAAACTTAAAGTAAATTACAGTCATTGGCAGTAATTTACTTCATTACACGAATAGCAACCCTCACATTGTATTTGCTGAAAAAAACAATACATTAATTGAAAAATGTTTACGTAAGCATAGGGGGAGGGGGTAAGAGCTTTGCTTACTTTTGCTGACAAGGGGGATGGGGGTAAATAATTGTAATAAATCTGCTTACGTAATACTTGAACCCCATAAATCCCCAATAAAAAAAACTTTATTTACTTGACACATTTTCCTCTACCAATCTTTTTAATATTGCTCTTGTAAGATGTATAAGATCATATCACACTTCTCTGCCTACCCCGTTGCGATACATCATGATGATAAACTTGAAGGTTTCACATTTTTATGAACAACATTACAATATCATAAACATAACTAGTTGCTCAGTCTTTGGCCCCACCCGTCAGATTTGTGACGTCACATCCGGTTGGTCACGTGACCGGATATACAAGCAGAGTCATTCTCATAAGAAATAAAAACATTTGTCTAAAATATATAAAAATTACGCAACGGATTTTGTAGCGGTTTTTTTAATAGAGTGATTCAAGAGGAAGGTTTATATGTATAATAGATGTACACCCGTGCGAAGCCGGGGCGAGTAGCTAGTATACAAATGAGAATGGATTGCATTGCATTGCACACTCGGGTTCCCGGATATCCGGGTGGAGCCGTTGTTTCAAACACTATTACATTGTTATTTGGATGCTGTGTCAGAGACAAATGATGCAGTGCGCCGCAGTATAGAAATTAATAAAAAAAAATAAGACATTTATATTACACGTGACTTCGTCCGCGTGGAATTTAACTTTATTTTTCTAAAATAAAAGTAGGCTAAGTTACTCCTTATATAAGCCCTTCCTTTGGTCTGGAATGCCATCTGCACTCGCCCCCTATCGTCCGGTAAAGCAGTAAGTGCCAGCTGCGGTCAACAGTATTAGAGTAGTCCGGAAAAAAATCAACCTAAAGACAGCGTGACTCAGGAAGCGCTAATAATCAAAGATTATTAGCGCTTCCTGAGTCACGCTGTCGCTACGCTAAAAGCGCTAATAAAAAAAGAAAGATAGAAAAAACGACAGCAAAATAATTAATCTATACATATAAATAAAATTGGAGTGTCTGTTTGTAATATTGAAATAATCGTTTTTTACTACATGCATATGAATATAAATACGGTACATACACCAAAATATCATTTTTTACAATTTTTATCTGTCTGTCTGTTTGTTCCGTCTAATCTCTGAAATGGCTGGACCGATTTTGACGGGACTTATATTGGCAGGTAGCTAATATAATAAGGAGTAACTTAGGCTACTTTTATTATAGAAAAATAAAGTTAAATTTCATAATTGTACTAATTATTAAGTTTAATATTTATTGGTAGTAATGTGGTACAATATTTATTAGAGATGCGAGTACTCAACGCGGAGTGGTAAAGCGGACTGTTTTACACTTAACTGAAGTTTATTTTTTTTTTTTTATAACACAGGGGACAAACGAGCATGGGCTCACCTGATGGTAAGTGATTACCGCCGCCCATGAGCACCCGCAACACCAGGGGAATTGCAAGTGTGTTGTCGGCCTTTTAAAAAGGAATAAGCTCTTTTCTTGAAGGTTTCAATATCGTATCGGTTCGAAAATACCATTGCTGGAAGGTGATTCCACGATGTGGTTGTGCGAGGCAAAAAGTTTCTAGAAAACCGCACTGTGGAAGACCGCCATTCATCCAGATGATCAGGATGGTATTTCAGTTTCTGGCGGGTGGTGCGGTGGTGAAACTCAGCAGCTGGTATTAATCCGAACAATTCCTCAGAACACTCCCCGTGATATGTTTATGTTTGTGGAGACTTAACTAATGGAAGAGTCTCAATTGTTGATCGAAATATTACAAGTGTAGGCATAGAACATTGTTCAGGGAACAAAACACTGATTTTCAGCTTCAATCCATTTATAAGGTAATAAATAAATAAATAACATATACTGCGGCGCAATGCAACAATTATCTAAATCTGTTGCTTAACCTCGTTGATCGACATCAAGCAACTGGTTGATTAGAGTAAATATACCTTGGGATCTAGAATTGATCGTACAATACCTGCCTTTACACGACACGTCTTTCGCGCGTAATTTAGATGTGTGACACAGCCGTTGTCACACTTCGTCACACATTGTCAATCCCCTCCTCGAGCCTTAAACTGAGACATTAACCTCTGATAATTCAAAAATAAAACCAAGATTTAGTGAAGATATACTCGCTCTCACATTTGCGACATTTTACCTCGCTCACTATAATAAATACCGCGATGTGTGACCAAAGACAATTGACACACATCGTCACACTTTGTCAATCCCCTCCTCGACCTTTGAAACTGTGACAACAGCCCCTACGAATTATATTTAATCGAATTAGGTGTTATTATGCGGAAGTCCACTTCACTACTTGATGGATCTATATTATTTTGTTGAATTGCGCACTGTTTGCACGCGCGGTCTTTCTCGTTCCCTCTACATCAGGGATTCCCAAAGTGTTCTACATCGACCCCCAGGGGTTTATGACAAACTGCAAGGGGTCTACAACAAGCGTCATCTTGTTTTTACTTTATGTTTTCAACTCTAAACTTTACTACAGTTAGAAATTTACAAAACATCAATACCAGGTGTGAATGGGGGATCTACCCAGAACCGAAAAATATGGCAAGGGTTTAACGAAACAAAAAGTTTTGGAACCTCTGGTCTACATTTACATGCACACTCTATTGCTTGAAATACGCGCTAAAGACTGTACGTATAAAAGCAGGTATTAAATTACATATTTTTAATGCAATTTGAATAGCAAACAACTGCTTACATGATGGTAATAACCCGTGTTACCACTCACACATTTCCGAGGACTAAAATGTCAACCATCTCATTCTGTACATGTGTTCATTTTAGATCATTCCCAAGTATAAATATTACACTATCATATAGATAGGATCATATATATGTAACTTAACTGATTCTCGGGGAATGTCATTTATAAATTATGTGACGATTTCATTATACATATATATTGATACAGCATGGTCACGTTTGTGACATTTTGTGACAGTTATGTCACGATGTGTGACCACAGCCGTTGTCCCACGTCGTCAATCCTCTCTTCGATTTTCTGTGACATAACTTGAAAACACTCCCAACGAATTACTCAAAAATAAAATAAAGATCAAACGAACTTAATAAGTGAAGTTCGATCAAATAACATAATTCAGCTTCATTCGAAGCGATTTCCATTAAACATAGTGATAATAAATCGCAAAGAATGAAGCTGCGAACCATAATTTAAGGACAAACGAACTGACCAAGTGAAGTTCGATCATAATTATATGAGCAGCTTCATTCGAAGCGATTTCCGTTAAACATAGTGATAATAAATCGCAAAGAATGAAGCTGCGAACCATAATTTAAGGACAAACGAACTGACCAAGTGAAGTTCGATCATAATTATATGAGCAGCTTCATTCGAAGCGATTTCCGTTAAACATAGTGATAATAAATCGCAAAGAATGAAGCTGCGAACCATAATTTAAGGACAAACGAACTGACCAAGTGAAGTTCGATCATAATTATATGAGCAGCTTCATTCGAAGCGATTTATTATCACTCTGTTAAACGGAAATCGCAAAGAAAAAAGCTGCGAAACATAATTGACAATTATACACGTTACTGACACTTGTGACACAACCTCCTTCGAAGTTATAAATGTCACGATGTGCGATCAAGCCCATTATCACACATTGTCACATAATGTCACACGTTGTCAATCCCCTCTACGACCCTTAAACTAAGTACTATTAATCAGTACCCACGAATAACTCAATAATAAAACCAAGATTTTGTGAAGGTATATAGGTCACTCATATTTGTGACATTCTCGCTCCCTCACTATAATAAATGTCATGATGTGTGACCCAGACAATTGTCACACATCGTCACACAATGTCACATGTGGTCAATCCCCTCCTCGACTCCTAAACTGTGTGTAAACTGTGACATAACTTATTGCCACTTTCATGACAGTCCTCCCTCACTATTACAAATATCATGTGTGACCATTGTCACACATCGTCACACAATGTCACATATTGTCAATCCCCTCGTCGACCTTTAAACTGTGACATAACTTATAAACGGTCCTTCCGAATTGCTCAAAAATGATACCTAATAGATTTTGTGAATATACATGATCCTATATATATATGAGAATTTGTTAAAGTCCTGAAAAACGAGTTTACCATACATCCTGGAATGAATACAATGAAATTTGGTCGCTTCTAAACAAAATGTTTACAGCTAATTCATTAGAGTGTCCATTTCTACATTATATTTAGATACAAACTGTTAATTTGATGGGGTCGGCCCGCACTGCGCTTGTTAACATCACCGTTACATGAAAGGGTAATGAGTTTTAAATTGATTTGAATTTAAAAATGAATCTGTATTATTGTAAACATGTACAACATTTATTTGAAAAGAATACGAGCTGAGTTTCTTGTCAGTTCTTCTCATCTCGAAATCATTCCGAACTGACGGTAGATTTGACATATCATAAGAGTCTGTAATAGACCTACATGAATAAAGATATTTCGATATATGATTGAAATATTTATTTCATTAATTAAGGGAAATAACTGTAATAAATCTCATGTAATACTAGAACGGTCCCATAGAGGGCGAGTGCAGATGGCACTCCAAACCAAAGCAAAGACTTATGGAGCGGCTGAAGGACAACTCCCGCCTATAGATACGTCGACACTCTGAGGGCACAGATAGGGATTCAAACCTCAGCTCAGAGCGTCGTAATTTAGATCCCCGTTTGAATTGGACGATTACTCACTAAACGATTACTTGAATGACGAGCGTGCATGGCAATAGTTTTAATGTTCGGGATTTTCATTTAATGTTAGACATAGACACCTATATAAATGCATTGTAAATAAACTGGATTTAAAAAAAAAGTAATTCAATTGAGTTTCTTGCCAGTTCTTCTCAATTGGATCTAAATACCGAACTGGACGGTAGGGGAAAAAAATTATAATGTGAAACTTGACGTTCATAAGCGGCTAAAATGTCCTACATGAATAAATGATTTTTGAATTTTGACGGGGCATCGATATCGATCGAAGGGGCGTCATATTAAGTTTTTTAGCCATTCCAATATATGTATATATATGTGTGTGTGTATTATTATATATACCACTACATAGTATATAACAAAGTCGCTGTCGCTGTCTGTCCGTGTGATGTGAGCTCAAATCTTTAAAACTACGCAACGGATTTTGAAGCGGTTTTTTTTGCTAGATAGAGCGATTCAAGAGGAAGGTTTATACAATACAAGTACACCCGTGCGAAGCCGGGGTGGTTAGCTAGTATATAATATTTTTTTATTACCCGAACTCCTGTCACATTGGTTGACACCTAAACCGCACGCAGTCGGGGCCGGATTTTAGTTTCAACAACACATTACTGTTATTGCTTTTTCAAAATGGACACTCTACATTGTGTTATATAACTATATTTATACTTATTTACATATTATATATATATTTATATATATATAATTTACATTTTTCAATGTACAGACCGATATTGATACATTTTGTTGTAATTAAGCGTTGTACATTATTAGTTGTTACTCAGCGATTTCTTGCTGCAATAGGAGTCCGATGAATTACGTCACAATTTAATCCTCCCCTCTTGTCACAGTTTGTCACAGTCCCCTAGTGTGACATTGTCACAGGTAATCACAGTGACTCCTCCGCGTCTAGTGTGACGTGACATAATTCATCCTCCCTTGTCACAGTCTGTCACAGTCCCCTAGTGTGACGTGACATATAGAACTTTATTACACATTATGAAAATCAGACTTTTAATTAATATTTCATAACAGATAAAACCGCTGAGTACAACAATGTTCATACACAAAGCGCCCGCATCGTCACATTCAACTGTATGGTCCCATACACATGTATGAGACCATACTTTACATACATACAACTGAGATCATGGAGGCAAAATTCATCGCCAATTTAGAATTTTCCGTGTAATTTTATAATTCGACAGTCCTGCGACTTTTTGTCGCTGTTGAACACAGTCCGGCGACTATTTAGTCGCTATAAACCGGTCGGTACAGACGCACGATTGGATACGAGATTCCGCAAGCCCACCTTGTTGCTAACAATAGTTCGAGCATAATTGTTAGCAACAGCTTCCTGTTTCTATTTTCTTTATTATGTAATATAATTGCTAATAATTCTCATTTAAAATCGACTCAATTTTTTAATATCCTTACTAATTATAAATGCGAAAGTAACTCTGTCTGTCTGTCTATCTCGCTTTCACGCCAAAACTACTGAACCGATTTAAATAAAATTTGGTACATAGATAGTCTAGTTCCTGAGAAAGGACATAGGCTACTTTTAAACGCGAATAAAGAGTTGTAAGGGGTTGAAAATGGAGATGAAGGGTTGAAAGGGAGGTAAAAACAATGTCTGTCCATCCCTATGTATGCTTAAATCTTTAAAACTACGTAACCGATTTTGATTTGAAATTAAATTGATTGACTTTTTAATAGATAAGAGTGATTTAAGAGGAATGTTTATATATATAATACATGTACACCCCCGCGCGAAGCCGGGACGAATAAGCTAGTAATTAATAAACCAGATTATACAGTCCGCCCAGATTTGATTCATCTCCGGGGAGTAGGATCCCAATAAACGTAAATCACGTAAGAGCCCTAACTATAGACAGAGCCACGCGTCTCAGCTAGTATGCGACAATGGAGAATCATTATCCAATCATATTACATAACAGATCCACACCCTTGCATCTTCCAACCACTAAATTCAATGCCAACTCGTCCTCACCAGCTCGTAGTGTGCAGCATCCGGTGGTCCCCGGTTGCGGATGCGGCCGTCCGGCTCGGTAGGACCAGCCGGTCGCCATGGCGACGCGCGGCGGGCGCGCCTCGCGTCTCACGCGTAGTTGCTGGGGCTCTGCCCGCGGCTGTTGGAGCCCGAGCTACCGTATGACGGATCCAGTCTGGAATTAGGGTATTATAAATAAATAACTAACTTTGGATAATTAACACAGCGCCATCTAGTCCCACGGTAAGCAGAGCTTGTGTTATGGGTACTAGACAACTGATATAAATATACTTATATACATTTTTCTCGCTATACATACATACTATAGATAGAAAATACCCAGAATGATATAAACAATCATACTCATGAATACTAATATTTACGCCGTGTAGGGAATCGAACCCGCGACCATCGGAAGTAAAGCTGTATATATATATATATAAACCGCTAGACCACCGAAACTGATATTACAAGTGTAGGCGCAAGTATATACAAGGTGTGAATAGAACTGGACCAGTCAGTCAGTATATACAAGGGACCTCTAGGCCCCTACCTGCACCCTCCGCGAATTGGTCAACATAACTACAATGAGTGAATATATACTGACTCTAAATGGAATCGGACCAGTCAGTCAGTATATACAAGGGACCTCGAGGTCCTTACATGTACTTTTCGTGAATTGGGGAACATAACCGGCTATATACAAGGGGTCCCTTGTATATAGCCGGTTTGGGGAACATAACCCTTATCATCTGCTTCTTCCTTATCCCATTTATTACTGGTTGTCGTAATATGTTTTTCTCTTCCATTCATCTCTGTTCGCAGTCATCTCGTTATTCACTCCCTTTCTTACCATATCTTTCACACAGTCCATCCATCTCTTTTTCGGCCTTCCTCTGCCCTTATAACCATCCCCATTCATATGTAAAATGGGAACATAACTCTTAGTGAGTGTGTATATACAGGGTGTTAATAGAAATAAACTTTTATATTTAAATAAACTCATTAGAAGCACTTTTGAATAATAAAACTGTATCGGTCAGTCAATATATGCAGGGAGCTGTAGGTCCCGTGCACTGTGTCGGGTGTCTGGAGGCTGTGCGTGCAGTGTGTTGTGTACCTGTAGTCGTTGTGTGCGTACAGTGGGTACTCCCGCCGCAGTCGGCGCGGGCTCGGGCTCGCGCTCGGGCTCGGGCTCGAGCTGGCCGCAGGACCACCACCACCACCACCACCGCCGCCACTGTTACCACCGCCACCACCGCTACCACCGGCGGTCCCGCACACGCGGCTCACTGTCAAACGTGTAAATTATATTAAATACCAAATTATAAACATTGGAATCTCATCCGCTACTTATATTCCTAAATAAAAAAAATAAAAATTAATAAATAAATATATAAAAAAAATTACATATATATATATATATATATAAACTTCTGTAAACAATATCGCATGCCGTGGCAACCAGTAATTAAGTCAGCACTATATACCTGAACTCTTTGCAAGTTATAATAATTGTAACCTCGTGGTGTATATCTTGTTGGTCGCTCAAATAAATAAAATAATAAGTTTCATCAAAATCCGTTTAGTAGTTTTTGCGTGATTAACAAATATTTATACTCATAAGATTTCGCGTTTATTTAATACTAGCCTTTACCCGCGGCTTCGCTCGTATTGAATCAATTGATTTTAATCGACGTATAACTGAATTACTGTCTGTTAGACGGCATTCAAGTAACAAAATGATGATATAAACTTTTTTATAAAAATACTAGCTGTCCCGGCAAACGTTGTTTTGCTTTAAAATAAAAAAAAAAATAGGGGTGGACTACCCCTAACATTTAGGGGGATGAAAAATAGATGTTGGCCGATTCTCAGACCTACTCAATACGCTCACATAATTTCATGAGAATCGGTCAAGCCGTTTCGGAGGAGTATGGGAATGAAAATTGTGACACGAGAATTTTATATATAAGATTTGCTTTTTTTAAATAAAAAATATCATATGTTCATACTAATACCTCCAAGAACATGTGTACAAAATTTCATGATGATCGGTTCAGTAGTTTTCGCGTGAAAGCGTAACAAACATACCTACTGTCACATTTATAATATTAGTAACGGTAAGTGCTGGTGGTCACTCTGTTCTCTCAAATTTGAATTTAAATGAATCTGTCTTATTATAAACATGTACAACATTTATTTGAAAAGAATACGAGCTGAGTTTCTTGCCAGTTCTCATCTCGAAATCATTCCGAACTGACGGTAGATTTGACATATCATAAGAGTCTGTAATAGACCTACATGAATAAAGATATTTTGAATACGAGCTGAGTTTCTTGTCAGTTCTCATCTCGAAATCATTCCGAACTGACGGTAGATTTGACATATCATAAGAGTCTGTAATAGACCTACATGGATAAAGATATTTTGACGACCTCGGTGGTTTAGCGGTCTAGCATACCGCTTTACGTCCGATGGTCGGTTCGATTCCTCGCACGTCACAAATATTTGTATTCACGAGTATGATTGTTTGTATCGGTCTAGGGTGTTTTCTATGTATAATATGTATTTACAAAAAAAACTATATCTATGTATATATTTGTATCAGTTATCTAGTACCCATAACACAGGCTTTAGCTAGGTTAACTTGGGTCTAGATGGCGCTGTGTGAATTGTCCTGAGATTATTATTATTATTATATTGAATTGAATACCCACACATTAATATTTCATCATATTAATAAGGTAAAGATCCGCAAGAAAAGTAACGGATACGGATCTTCTGTCTCCCTCGGATATCCGCAGATACGGATACCCGGAACATGACTAGTATAAACTCATTCTTCTCATCTCGAAATCATTCCGAACTGACGGTAGATTTGACATATCATAATAGAATAGAAAATCATTTATTCAGATAAACTTACATTGAAGCACTTTTGAATAGTCATTACATTTTTTAATCTACCGCTCGTTCGGAAAGCTGTCTCATCACAAGAAGAACGAGCGAGAAACTTGTGTGTTGCTCTTTTAAATAATCCTTGTAAGTAGTCGAAACGTGTGAATACAAACTACCAACAAGCACTAGATTATTAGGATCAAATATAAATATATACATATAAATAAAATTGTAGTGTCTGTTTGTAATATTGTAATAACAATTTTTACTACATGCATATGAATATAAATACACTACATACACCAAAATAACATTTTCACAATTTTTGTCTGTCTGTCTGTGTGTCCGTTGATCCAACTAATCTCTGAAATGGCTGAACCTATTTTGATGGGACTTTTTTTGGCAGGTTGCTGATGTAATAAGGAGTAACGTAGGCTACGTTTATTTTAGAAAAATAATGTTAAATTCGCGGGTAAAGTAAAGTGAAAATAAAGTCGCAGGTGCAGCTAGTGCTGCACCCGCGACTTCGTCCGCATGGAATTTAACATTATTTTGTGTGTGTACTAACACAATAAGATTAAATCAGTCGTAGTGATAAGAGCAGAGCAGTCCCTACGAGCTTATAGGAGTCTGTAATAGACCTACATGAATAAATATATTGTGAATTTGAATTTTGGTTGGTACTCACATGCGAGTTGCTTGGCGGAGAGGTGTCCACTGTTGGAGGCGCTCAGGGACGACGGACTGGGGGTCGCCCGGGACCTGCCTGCAACACAAACGTTACATTACATACTAGCTGTCACCCACGACTTCGACCGACTTAAATATAAGTTTCTTTTTTAAAATTAAACACATAAGTAATCGTAAATTATTTCGCAACATTAACATTTTATTTAACATTAGCTGTTCCCGCGACTTTGTACGCGTCGAATTTAACTTTTTCTAAAATAAAAGTAGCCTAAGTTACTCCTTATTACATCAGCTACTAGCCAAAAAAAGTCTCGTCAAAATCGGCCCAGCCATTTCAGAGATTAGCCGGAACAACAAGACAAACAGATAGACTGACAAAATTGTAAAAAAAATTATTTTGGTATAGGTTGGTTGGTTTGGTTTTTTTAATAGATAACAATTTTTTTTTCTGTTAGAGATCTCTTTCAGCCAACCTTCCTCTTTGACAGAGGTGGTTACCTTTTTGTCAGCGGGTAGTTAATGGTAATTATGACAGCAAGTTAGTATGTGACCTGGATTGTGGTGTAACTCGCGGTAGCAGTGCGGCAGCGTGGCGGACGCCTGCAGCGGTTGCAGCGGTTGCAGCGGTTGCAGCGGCTGCAGTGGCTGCAGCGGCGGAGCTGACGACGACGGCTGCAGCGCTTGAAGCGCTTGCAGCGCAGGCAGCGCCGCCAGCGGCTGCAGCGGAGGACTGCTGGCTCGCGGGTGGAACGAGGAGTACGCTGCCACAGTTACCAGGTCAGGTAGGTAGATATACAGACAGACAGACAGATCAATATTATCTTATATATAAAATCCTCTTGTCAGTGTTAGTTACCACACTCCTCCGGAACGGCTTGATCGATTTTTATGAAGTTTTATATGCATATTTAGTAGGTCTGAGAATCGGCTACTATCTATTTCTCATACCCCTAAGTGGTATATACGACCATAAATATATTTTTTATTTTCATTTTATTATTATTTAATTAATTTTTATTTAAAAAATAACTATTTTATTTAGACATACACACTACTATCGTTTAGAAAAGTCAATATATCTTTTATGGGAATAGATATAAAAATTTACAATAAGATATCAAAGGATATACTGGAATTACCCTTAAATAAATTCAAAACATCTTTTAAAACTGCACACACTACAACTTCGTCCGCGTGGAATTAACATTATTTTTCTAAAATAAAAGTAGCACACCTTATTACATCAGCTACCTGCCAAAAAAGTCCCGTCAAAATCGGTCCTATACAAACAGACAAACAGGCCGGAACAAACAGACAAACAAAGATTATAAAAAATGTTATTTTAGTGTATATAATGTATTTATATTCATATGCATGTAGTAAAAAACGGTTATATCAATATTACAAACAGACACTACAATTTTATTTATATGTATAGATTATACATGCCTATTACTCACTAAACGGTTACTTAAATGACGAGCGTGCATGGCAATAGTTGTTCATGCACGGGATTTTCATTTAATGTTAGACATAGACACCTATACAACTACTACTCTCTGCTACCAAAATGTTAGGGAAAGTACTATGTATATATATAGGGAAAAAGATGTGGAAACGTCTGTCACGTACCTGTATGGTTCTGCGGATTTCTTGGGCTTCAGGGTCTCGAAGATATCTTCGCTAGCTTTCCAGTTTCACAGTAGGTTTCACAGTTCTAATTTATTTTAATTCACAACACAATGCGCGCGCGCGTCAAGGTCGCCGTACAGTCGGTTCAGTACTGGGTAAGGAAGGGGAAGGAAAGACGCGGGAACAAAAACTAACGGACTCTAATATAATAATCTGTGCTTACGATGATACAGGGTATATTTTGAACAATATACATTGTAAATAAACTGACTTTAAAAAAATGTAATCCAATTGAGTTTCTTGCCAGTTCTTCTCAATTGGATCTATATACTGAACTGGACGGTAGGGAAAAAATATTATATAAAAAACTTGATGTTCATAAGCGGCTAAAATGTCTTACATGAATAAATTATTTTTTATGTAATTTGATTAATGATATGAACAAAATACACCTTATGACTAGGTGATAAGGTATAAATTAATAAATCACTTTTTATTTAACTTTAACAATAATGAGATAAAATAAATGCACCTTATAACTAGGTGATAAGGTTGAAATTAAGACGTACCTCTGAGCAGCGAGAGGTCGATGGCAGCCCGCAGTTCATCATCCTCAGCTCGAGCACGCGCCAGAGACAACGCCGCCTGCGAAACACCTCATTTTCAACATCTATAACGCCCTTACGAAAAGGGTGGCGAGTGTGACGAGTGTGACGAAGATGACGAGTGTGGCGAGTGTAGAGAGTGCGGCAGTTGTAAAGAGTTTGCCAAATGTAGTGAATGTGTAGAGCGTGGCTGGTGTGGCGAGTGTGACGAATATGACTAGTGTGGCGAGTGTAGAGTGCGACGGTTGTGGCGAGTGTGCCAAATGTGGTGAATGTGTAGAGCGTGGCTGGTGTGGCGAGTGTAGAATGTGCAACGGTTGTGGCGAGTGTACCAATGTGATGAGTATGTAGTGTGACGGGTGTGATGACGATGTCAAGTGTGGCGAGTGTAGTGATGGTTATGACGAATGTGCCAAATGTGAAAATGTAGAGTATGGCAGGTGTGGCGATTGTGATGACAATGACGAGTACGGCGAGTGTAGAGTGTGACGGTTGTGAAGAGTGTGCCAAATGTGGTGAATGTGACGACGATATCGACTGGCGAGTGTAGAGAGTACGTAGGTCGTGGCGAGTGCGCTATATGTGGTTAGTAGTGAGCGTGATGTGTGTGGCGAGTGTGACGAGTGTGACGAGCGTGACAGTACCTGCGCGTGGTCCCGGCGCGCGGCGGAGGAGGCGGCCTGCTGCGCGGCCACGGCGCGCGCCGCACGGGACCCTGACCACAGGAGGGACTCATTGACATAACAATCTCAGGACAATTCACACAGCGCCATCTAGACCCAAGTTAACCTAGCTAAAGCTTGTGTTATGGGTCCTAGACAACTGATGCATGTACAAAGATATATTTTTTTAAACAAATTGTTCATCTTCCCTTACAACCCTTTATTCGCGTTAAAAATTAGCCTATGTCCTTTCTCAGGGTCTAGACTATCTGTGTACCAAATGTCATTTAAATCGGTTCAGTAGTTTTGGCGTCAAAGCGTTACAAACAGACAGAGTTACTTTCACATTTATAATATTAGTAAAAATATGGAATATTTCTCAACTCTACTGACGCAGGAAACGCCATAGAACACAGCTAGTCATCTATAAAACAAACCCACTCACCAGGCCGTGGAGTGTGCGTAGCACCATCGCCCAAATCTAACTGCAGTATGCCGCTGCTGAACTCTGTCAAATAAAAACAAAACAAAAATATATAACAGTCTGTCATTTTGATCTCGAAAATGAAATTGACAGGTGTAAACGTCAAATTTTCAAATGTTACCATCTACAGTGGGGTAGTGGTGTACCTGCGATACCGATTTGTTGATAAGGCGGTAGTGGTGAGTGTGTACCGGGCGGGTGGCGGTAGTAGTGAGTGTGTACCGGGCGGGTGGCGGTAGTAGTGAGTGTGTACCGGGCGGGTGGCGGTAGTGGTGAGTGTGTACCGGGCGGGTGGCGGTAGTAGTGAGTGTGTACCGGGCGGGTGGCGGTAGTGGTGAGTGTGTACCGGGCGGGTGGCGGTAGTGGTGAGTGTGTATCGGGCGGGTGGCGGTAGTGGTGAGTGTGTACCGGGCGGGTGGCGGTAGTAGTGAGTGTGTACCGGGCGGGTGGCGGTAGTAGTGAGTGTGTACCGGGCGGGTGGCGGTAGTAGTGAGTGTGTACCGGGCGGGTGGCGGTAGTGGTGAGTGTGTACCGGGCGGGTGGCGGTAGTGGTGAGTGTGTACCGGGCGGGTGGCGGTAGTGGTGAGTGTGTACCGGGCGGGTGGCGGTAGTGGTGAGTGTGTATCGGGCGGGTGGCGGTAGTGGTGAGTGTGTACCGGGCGGGTGGCGGTAGTGGTGAGTGTGTACCGGGCGGGTGGCGGTAGTGGTGAGTGTGTACCGGGCGGGTGGCGGTAGTGGTGAGTGTGTACCGGGCGGGTGGCGGTAGTGGTGAGTGTGTACCGGGCGGGTGGCGGTAGTAGTGAGTGTGTACCGGGCGGGTGGCGGTAGTAGTGAGTGTGTACCGGGCGGGTGGCGGTAGTAGTGAGTGTGTACCGGGCGGGTAGCGGTAGTAGTGAGTGTGTACCGGGCGGGTGGCGGTAGTAGTGAGTGTGTACCGGGCGGGTGGCGGTAGTGGTGAGTGTGTACCGGGCGGGTGGCGGTAGTAGTGAGTGTGTACAGGGCGGGTGGCGGTAGTGGTGAGTGTGTACCGGGCGGGTGGCGGTAGTAGTGAGTGTGTACCGGGCGGGTGGCGGTAGTAGTGAGTGTGTACCGGGCGGGTAGCGGTAGTAGTGAGTGTGTACCGGGCGGGTGGCGGTAGTAGTGAGTGTGTACCGGGCGGGTGGCGGTAGTGGTGAGTGTGTACCGGGCGGGTGGCGGTAGTAGTGAGTGTGTACAGGGCGGGTGGCGGTAGTGGTGAGTGTGTACCGGGCGGGTGGCGGTAGTAGTGAGTGTGTACCGGGCGGGTGGCGGTAGTAGTGAGTGTGTACCGGGCGGGTGGCGGTAGTGGTGAGTGTGTACCGGGCGGGTGGCGGTAGTGGTGAGTGTGTACCGGGCGGGTGGCGGTAGTAGTGAGTGTGTACCGGGCGGGTGGCGGTAGTGGTGAGTGTGTACCGGGCGGGTGGCGGTAGTGGTGAGTGTGTACCGGGCGGGTGGCGGTAGTAGTGAGTGTGTACCGGGCGGGTGGCGGTAGTAGTGAGTGTGTACCGGGCGGGTGGCGGTAGTAGTGAGTGTGTACCGGGCGGGTGGCGGTAGTAGTGAGTGTGTACCGGGCGGGTGGCGGTAGTAGTGAGTGTGTACCGGGCGGGTGGCGGTAGTGGTGAGTGTGTACCGGGCGGGTGGCGGTAGTGGTGAGTGTGTACCGGGCGGGTGGCGGTAGTGGTGAGTGTGTACCGGGCGGGTGGCGGTAGTGGTGAGTGTGTACCGGGCGGGTGGCGGTAGTGGTGAGTGTGTACCGGGCGGGTGGCGGTAGTGGTGAGTATGTACCGGGCGGGTGGCGGTAGTAGTGAGTGTGTACCGGGCGGGTGGCGGTAGTGGTGAGTGTGTACCGGGCGGGTGGCGGTAGTAGTGAGTGTGTACCGGGCGGGTGGCGGTAGTAGTGAGTGTGTACCGGGCGGGTGGCGGTAGTAGTGAGTGTGTACCGGGCGGGTGGCGGTAGTAGTGAGTGTGTACCGGGCGGGTGGCGGTAGTAGTGAGTGTGTACCGGGCGGGTGGCGGTAGTAGTGAGTGTGTACCGGGCGGGTGGCGGTAGTAGTGAGTGTGTACCGGGCGGGTGGCGGTAGTAGTGAGTGTGTACCGGGCGGGTGGCGGTAGTAGCTGGGCGCCGTCAGTAGGTGCGTGTTGGCGTTGGGCGCCATGGCCACGTCCGGCACGGCCGCCGACAGCCGCCCGCCCGCAGTACTGCCGCTCGCCCTGGGGAAAATGCATTTAATTTTACTAAACTTCGTTATTGAAAACAAAATACAAGAATTTTAATAATTTTTTATCTTAAGGTATTACACAGAGAAAGTATTAGCTACACTTTTATATCCACACATTCTATACATTTGGTCCTTCGAGCCGGATCTGAACCTACGACCTATGAAGTAACTGATTTATCTTTTATGTTTACGGGGCTGCTGCTTCTCAATCCACCCTCGTAACCGCAGCTGACTTACACTAAGCTTATAACACAAAAAGTTTGTATCGGGAGAAAATTGGTCACTTTGACTTGTTCCTGGCTCGCGGCCTATAGTAAGTATATTTATAGTTTAGTTACCTGTGTCCTTCTGTGGTCCTGGATGGTAGCTGGCGGCGACACGTGCCCGGCCGGGACGTGTCTACAACACATTGTCATATTTTAAAACATTACGCAAAATCAAGGTGAGTATTGTTGTGACGTGACTATGTCACAACAATACAAAACAAAGTGTCTCGCTGCTCTTATAAAGTGTCTCGCTGTTCTTATAAAGTGTCTCACTGCTCTTATAAAGTGTCTCGCTGCTCTTATAAAGTGTCTCGCTGCTCTTATAAAGTGTCTCGCTGCTCTTATAAAGTGTCTTGCTGTTCTTATAAAGTGTCTCCCTGCTCTTATAAAGTGTCTCGCTGCTCTTATAAACTGTCTTGCTACCCTTGTAAAGTAGTTGTAAAGTGGTGGTACGTACCGAGGGGGATGTGTAAGGAGGGTTGAGAGCGCACGCTGCCGCCGGACGAACATCGCGCCGTATCTTGCATCCTGGATACAAACATTTTTTTTTTCTAATTGATGACAACGAAATGGTACCTGCGACAGCTCTAACGGTTATCGCTGTCACGAGTCGCGTGACGTCAAATTTTAGCAATACTATTTAAAAAAAAAAGATTTAGGTGGTGATCTCACCTGCAGCAGTCCCGACGGTCGGCGGGCGGAGACTCCCACTCTCCGCTACTGCGAGACCGCGCACTGCAAACAACAATAATTCATATATTACTAAACACTATTCTAAATAGGCTTAACAAAGATTTGCAGATTTTGTCAAACTGAAGAGGAAACGCCACTACACACCCTGTGTGGTTGTAGCCCACTCATGTATAAACGAAATATCTCCTTTGGAAAGTTTACACTCTATCCTGAGGAGATAAAAACCATCGCTCCTAAGAATATCTTTCGTTTTAATTATAATAATCCAAATAGTTTGCGGCGGTTAGTCGTGAACAATAAGTGTGCACCAAACATACAAAAAATTGTAAATAATTTTATTTTTTATTTTTAACCGTCAAATTAAAAAAGAAACGTATATTTTACCTGTCGTTGGATGTTTCCAAATCATTGAGTAGCAGGTCCGCGCATGCGTCCGGCAGCGACATCTCGCGGACGGCGCGCAACGCGATCTGAAATTATAAAGTTAACCATTCGTGATGTTATCCATCAAAATGTGGTACACACATGTTTGGTCAGAATCGTTTAAACAGAGAACAGATAGTCTGCGACAGTGTCAATAACGGACCGTGTATATTCTGATCTTGTTTGAGTAGTGTGAAATAACATTTTTAAAAGAGCAACACACAAGTTTCTTACTCATTCTTCTTGTGATGAGTTTGCGTTTCGATTGAGTGGTAGAAGGTAAGTACAACACAACACAACACACACACTCCCTGGCGCGCGCCCGCAGCGCGGCGACACACACACACACACACACACACACACACACACACACACACACACACACACACACACACACACACACACACACACACACACACTCACCTGGCGCGCGACGGGCGCGGCGTCGTGCGCGTGCAGCCGCAGCGCGCGCGCGGCGGGCGGCGCGGCGCGCAGCTCCCTGGCGCGCGCCCGCAGCGCGGCGACACACACACACACACACACACACACACACACACACACACACACACACACACACACACACACACACACACACTCACCTGGCGCGCGACGGGCGCGGCGTCGTGCGCGTGCAGCCGCGCGCGCGCGCGGCGGGCGCGGCGCGCATATCCCCGCGCGCGCCCGCAGCGCGGCGACACACACACACACACACACACACACACACACACACACACACACACACACACACACACACACACACTCACCTGGCGCGCGACGGGCGCGGCGTCGTGCGCGTGCAGCCGCGCGCGCGCGCGGCGCGGCGCGGCGCGCAGCTCCCCGGCGCGCGCCCGCAGCGCGGCGACACACACACACACACACACACACACACACACACACACACACACACACACACACACACACACACACACACACACTCACCTGGCGCGCGACGGGCGCGGCGTCGTGCGCGTGCAGCCGCAGCGCGCGCGCGGCGGGCGGCGCGGCGCGCAGCTCCCTGGCGCGCGCCCGCAGCGCGGCGACACACACACACACACACACACACACACACACACACACACACACACACACACACACACACACACACACACACTCACCTGGCGCGCGACGGGCGCGGCGTCGTGCGCGTGCAGCCGCAGCGCGCGCGCGGCGGGCGGCGCGGCGCGCAGCTCCCTGGCGCGCGCCCGCAGCGCGGCGAGCACGCGCGGCGACACGCAGGCCTCCGCGCCCGCGCCGCAGTCCGCGCCCGCGGCCCCCGCCTCGCCGGACCCCGCGCCGCCCTCGGTCCGCGCCGCCGCCACCTGCCGCCGTCACGTCACGATCTTATACAGGCTGTCCCATTACTGAGATCGTCTAACGGACTGCTCGATAGAAAAACTTTTAATCTCCCTAAGCGAAGAACTGACTAGCGAATACTCCCCTCGACCTAAGTGGTGAACCTCTCAATAACATCAGGTATGCAGACAATACCATATGTTAGGGAAACTACTCTCTGCTACCAAAATGTTAGGGAAAGTACTATGTATATATATAGGGAAAAACGTCTGTCACGTACCTGTATGGTTCTGCGGATTTCTTGGGCTTCAGGGTCTCGAAGATATCTTCGCTAGCTTTCCAGTTTCACAGTAGGTTTCACTCAGTTCTAATTTATTTTAATTCACAACACAATGCGCGCGCGTCATGGCCGCCGTACAGTCGGTTCAGTACTAGTTAAGGGAGGGGAAGGAAAGACGCGGGAACAAAAACTAACGGACTCTAATATAATAATCTGTGCTTACGATGATACAGGGTATATTTTGAACACCATACTTTTGTTAAGTATACGATCGATATTACAACTCACCATGTACAGTGTATCAGGAATACGGTGCTGGTACATCGCTCTGCGGGCGCGTGCTAACTCCGCTTCCGGCACCACTTGATCTTCAAGTAACGCCTGCAATAACAATACATATATTTAAGGAGATGTGTGAGTACCCTTTTAAGTTAGAGAGCTAAACAGTGACAGCTTAAAGGAGATAGTCGAAAGACGAAAGACCTGTAAGCATCACTTCAAAGGAATTGGCGGTAAGATTGCCTTTCGGTTTTCTTTAAAATTCGATGGCGACTGCAGTGTCATACTAAGATACTAGTAGGCGGGCCGCAGTGGACGTACCTCGAGCTCGTCGAGGTGGGGCCGCAGTGGACGTACCTCAAGCTCGTCGAGGTGGGGCCGCAGTGGACGTACCTCGAGCTCGTCGAGGTGGGGCCGCAGTGGACGTACCTCGAGCTCGTCGAGGTGGGGCCGCAGTGGACGTACCTCGAGCTCGTCGAGGTGGGGCCGCAGTGGACGTACCTTGAGCTCGTCGAGGTAGGGCAGGAAGCAGCGCGGCGGGCGAAGCGCGCCGCGCGCCAGCCAGGCGGCGGCGGAGCCCGCGGCCTGCGCGGGGGGCGGGGCGAGCCTGTGCTGCAGCAGCTCGTGGTCGCGCGGCACGTGTTCGAGCCGCACGAGGGGCAGCAGGGCGGCGAGCGCGGCGCGGGCGGCCGCCTCGCCCCCCGCGCGCCGCGCCCGCCCGCCGCGCGCGCCCCGCGCCCGCCCCGCGTGCGCCGTGTGCCACACCACGTTCGGCTCTGGAAGGACCGATATTATTATAAGTAGCTGTGACGCGGTCGAGTGGAATGAGTAGTCGTGCTCACTAAAATGTCCAAACCTGATAATCATATGTACATCAAAATATTGATCTTATACACTAAATGACATTAGGAAAGTGGGTGGGTAATATATGGGATGGGTGACATGGTTTAGATACGGCAGTGCTGAGTCATTACATAGTATAAAACAAAGTCGCTGTCGCTGTCTGTCCGACTCTATGTATGCTTAAACCTTTAAAACTACGCAACTAATTTTGAAGCGATTTTTTTAATAGATAGAGTAATTCAAGAGGAAGGTTTATACGTATAATACATGTACACCCGGACGAAGCCGGGGTGGTAAGCTAGTAGACAATATTGTATTTGTCTTACTAGACATTACTAAATACAATTATTATTTTGATATATCCTATCCCATACAGTATATCGGGCTCCGCTGGTGTACCTGCGTGGGGCGGGTGCGCGCGCTCGGCCCATCGTAGCAGTGCACGTAAGGCCTGCGGCTCGCTGGCCTGCAGGAACGGCGAGCTGAGAGCGGCGGCGAGGGCGGCGCGGGGCAGCCGGGCAGACGCCGCGTGCGCCATCACCGCCGGGAACTCGTCGCGGAAGTACCGCATCGCCTGCCTGCGACATATCAGTATCACATATCAGTATCCTCCTCTCTTTTCTTACATTTGAATTCATATATTTTATTGATCTCAATATTTCTCACTTCTTTAGTACCCACGACTCCTTGGTTTTCTTGCGTAATATACAATTTATTTCAGTATTTCTATAACTTTTTAGTACCCACAATACGAGCTTCGCTAAACTAGACTCTGGATGACGCTGTGAATTGTCCTAATTAGTAATAGACCTGACAAAATTAGGTCCATTCGTGAAAGTCACCATTAAATTTGAGATTCTAATTTTAGGCAACTACCTTGATATAAAATCTAATTATATTTTGTTTCCATGAATCTAAAAATCTATTAAAATTAAATCCATTCATGAAGTTACCATTAAATTTGTAAAACTAATTTTAGGCAATTGTTACAACATAAAATTTAATTATACTTCTTATTTCTCCCAATAAACGAACGAAGTTCTTTCTTGAAAGTTACCATTAAATTCGAGAAAGTAATTTTAGGTAACCATCTTAATATAAAATTTTATTATAGTTTCTGATTTAAAGCAATAAATCTGACAAAATGAAGTCCATTCGTGAAAGTTACCATTAAATTCGAGAAAGTAATTTTAGGCAACTGTCTTAATATAAAATTTGACTATACTTTCTTATTTAAAGCAATATATCTGAAAAAAAAATGAAGTCCATTCGTGAAAGTTACTATTAAATTCGAGAACGTAATTTTAGGGAACTGTCTTAATATAAAATTTGATTATACTTTCTTGTTTCAAACAGTAAATCTGACAAAATGAAGTCCATTCGTGAAAGTTACAATTAAATTAGATAAACTAATTTTAGGCAACTGTCTCAATATGAAATGTAATAATATTCAGACTCGAACTCGTATATTATGTCCGGACACAGTGCCTCCACGACGGCGTGCCTAGTGTGTAGTGTGTAGTGTGTAGTGTGCAGTGTGTAGTGCGTGGTGCGCACCTGTAGACCCACTGGCTGGCGTGCGGCGCGTGCGCCCAGCGCAGGATGGTGGGCAGCGTGTCCGGACACAGCGCCTCCACGATGGCGTCCTCGCAGCCCTGCACCACGATCGCCATCTCCAGGAACCTGCTCATCAAGCATACCATCCGTCACCAACCATTACTATAGATCTGTGTTTCCCAAACTTTCTAGTGCCATTTGCCTTACTTAAATATCAAAACAAAATATCTTTATTCATGTAGGTCTATTACAGACTCTTATGATGTGTCAAATCTACCGTCAGTTCGGAATGATTTCGAGATGAGAAGAACTGACAAGAAACTCAGCTCATATTATTTTCAAATAAATGTTGTACATGTTTATACTAAGACAGATTCTTTTTTATATTCAAATTTGGGAGAATAGAGTGACCACCAGCATATGCTATAAATCAGAGGTTCCCAAACTTTTTTGTGTCGTAGACCTCTTGCCATATTTTTCGGTTTTGGGTAGACATTTCATTCTTACATTTATAGTATAAGTGATAAAACAAGATGATATTGACCTGGCAATCTCGTACAGTTGGAAGGCATCGTCCAACATCGCTCCACCACGGTTACCACGACTGCCGGTCGACCACGGCTGCAACACAACACCGACCAATCAGGCAGAGTGAATAGAAAGGATCTAACGTTAAATGAAAATCCAGTGCATGAACAACTATTGCCATGCACGGTCGTCATTCAAGTAATCGTTTAGTGAGTAATAGGCTTTGCTCAGTAAATATGATTTAGCAGATGTTTTGAATTTATTTGAAGGTAATTTCAGTATACCGTATTATAATAATATCAATTGTCCCTCCTTTAGCGCTTCTACACTTTAGCAGCTTTTTGTAAATATTAATTTTCATTGCAAAATGGCGACCACCACCCATGGAGCAAATCAAAATTAGAGTCACTAGACTAACTCAAACGTTTAGCCATATAAATTAAAATGGTTATTAAAAATAGGGGTTGATGGTAGAAGGGTGAAAATTTACGATTGTATGTATCATTAATGCCACGAATTGGACCAGTGTACTTTGACAGAACTATGCTGACTCACCGTGCTGCCGCTGCCGATGCTGTTAGTGGATGATGGAGACGAGGAGTTCCTGCCGATCAAGCTGAGATCCACCTGTTCAGAGAAGATAATAGCAATGAGAAGCCTGGACAATTCACACAGCGCCATCTAGTTCCAAGCTAAGTACAACTTGTGTTATGGGTACTAGAAGATTGATACAAATATTTACCTATTTTTTGTAAATACACTGAAAATACACGGACCAATGTATTCCGAGGTTCATACATCGCAGTCTTATAAATTATATATTAATGTAATTCGGTTATTTTTCTGGTGACGAGTGTGACGAGTGTGGCGAGTGTGACGCGGTACCTGGTCGGTGTAGGCGGCGTGCAGCAGCGCGCGCGCGAACCGCCGCGGCAGCACCTTCTCGTCCACGCACACCGCCGTCGCTCCCCCCCGTCGCCGCGACACACGTGACGAGTGTGACGAGTGTGGCGAGTGTGACGCGGTACCTGGTCGGTGTAGGCGGCGTGCAGCAGCGCGCGCGCGAACCGCCGCGGCAGCACCTTCTCGTCCACGCACACCGCCGTCGCTCCCCCGCCGCGACACACGTGACGAGTGTGACGAGTGTGGCGAGTGTGACGCGGTACCTGGTCGGTGTAGGCGGCGTGCAGCAGCGCGCGCGCGAACGCGCGCGCGGCAGCACCTTCTCGTCCACGCACACCGCCGTCGCTCCCCCGCCGCGACACACGTGACGAGTGTGACGAGTGTGGCGAGTGTGACGCGGTACCTGGTCGGTGTAGGCGGCGTGCAGCAGCGCGCGCGCGAACCGCCGCGGCAGCACCTTCTCGTCCACGCACACCGCCGTCGCTCCCCCGCCGCGACACACGTGACGAGTGTGACGAGTGTGGCGAGTGTGACGCGGTACCTGGTCGGTGTAGGCGGCGTGCAGCAGCGCGCGCGCGAACCGCCGCGGCAGCACCTTCTCGTCCACGCACACCGCCGTCGCTCCCCCGCCGCGACACACGTGACGAGTGTGACGAGTGTGGCGAGTGTGACGCGGTACCTGGTCGGTGTAGGCGGCGTGCAGCAGCGCGCGCGCGAACCGCCGCGGCAGCACCTTCTCGTCCACGCACACCGCCGTCGCTCCCCCGCCGCCGCCCGCGCCCGCCCGCCGCGACATCACGCTCCTGCACAGGCCACATGCCATATTAACACCTACGACTAGACACTATAAGGATCATTAAGACATCACGCTTGAACAATTGAATAGGGCGAGATAGGGCGCCCTGACGACGCCCTAACCACTAATCCGGGGTCAAGACATCACCATCACCATCCAGAGGCATACGCGTGCATCCACACGCTTAAACAATTTAATAGGGCGAGATAGGGCGCCCTAACAATCTGGCAGCTGAAAGTAGCACTCACCTGAAGTAGCGGGACCTGGCGGCCAGCAGCAGTCGGTGGCACGGCAGCTCGAGTGCGGCCGAGAACCCGTACGCAGCTCCACGAGCCTCCACCGGGAACACCAGCCGCGCGTCCGCCAGAGACCCTGACACACCAACAATAGAATAAAACTCTTATACTCCCTACCACGTCTAACAATAGTTTTATATTATCAGCGACTCTATCACGTCTAACAATAGTTTTATATTTCCAGCGACTCTATCACGTCTAACAATAGTTTTATATTACCAGCGACTCTATGACGTCTAACAATAGATTTATATTACCAGCGACTCTATGACGTCTAACAATAGTTTTATATTTCCAGCGACTCTATCACGTCTAACAATAGTTTTATATTTCCAGCGACTCTATCACGTCTAACAATAGTTTTATATTACCAGCGACTCTATGACGTCTAACAATAGTTTTATATTATCAGCGACTCTATGACGTCTAACAATAGTTTTATATTATCAGCGACTCTATGACGTCTAACAATAGTTTTATATTTCCAGCGACTCTATCACGTCTAATAATACAAGAGTACTAAATAACATATTTATTCAAATAAAGTTACATTTACAGCGCCCCTACCCCGTCATGCGAGTCAAGTCCCCGCCGATGGATCCCCCGTCTAATTCAAACGGGGATCGATATTACGAAGACCTGAGCCGAGGTTCGAACCCCAACTGAACCGATTTGGCTAATTTTAGTCTTGAAATTAAGTTTATTTGAACAAATTATTTTCAATTCTATTCTATTCTAATAAGATCCTCAGTTTACATTATTAACAATTCTGTTTCCACAGGGCACAGCTAATTACAAATACATTTTTAAATATGAAGTCACGAAATACAGAATACAGTCCCAGTAGGCTCGTAAGGGGATCGTAGGGGGCTGTATAATGAAGGGTTATTTCGGGGATTTAAAACTATGTTAGTTACCTGACTCGAGGAGGTACCGCATGTCGTGGTGCGTGGAGTCGAGTGAGAACCCGAGCCGCGCCGCCAGCCGCCGCAGCGCGGCCGCGTCCGGACGCGCGCGGACGCACGCGCACGCGCCCGCCCCGCCCCCGCCGCCCCCGCCACCGCCGCCGCCGGCTGACGACGACACCATCGACTCATTTATCTCGCGGACACAATCAACTCACTTATCTCGCGGACACAATCAACTCACTTATCTCGCGGACACAATCAACTCACTTATCTCGCGGACACAATCAACTCACTTATCTCGCGGACACAATCAACTCACTTATCTCGCGGACACAATCAACTCACTTATCTCGCGGACACAATCAACTCACTTATCTCGCGGACACAATCAACTCACTTATCTCGCGGACACAATCAACTCACTTATCTCGCGGACACAATCAACTCACTTATCTCGCGGACACAATCAACTCACTTATCTCGCGGACACAATCAACTCACTTATCTCGCGGACACAATCAACTCATTTATCTCGCGGACACAATCAACTCATTTATCTCGCGGACACAATCAACTCATTTTTCTCGCGGACACAATCAACTCATTTATCTCGCGGACACAATCAACTCATTTATCTCGCGGACACAATCAACTCATTTATCTCGCGGACACAATCAACTCATTTTTCTCGCGGACACAATCAACTCATTTATCTCGCGGACACAATCAACTCATTTATCTCGCGGACACAATCAACTCATTTTTCTCGCGGACACAATCAACTCATTTTTCTCGCGGACACAATCAACTCATTTTTCTCGCGGACACAATCAACTCATTTTTCTCGCGGACACAATCAACTCATTTTTCTCGCGGACACAATCAACTCCTTTATCTCGCGGACACAATCAACTCATTTTTCTCGCGGACACAATCAACTCATTTATCTCGCGGACACAATCAACTCATTTATCTCGCGGACACAATCAACTCATTTATCTCACCACACACATATAGACTTCTTACACCCACTATTTAACTATAATTCAAGAAACTCAATAGGATATATTTTTTAAAGCCAGTTCATTTACAATGTATCTTTATACAGGCTGAACCAGAACTCAACGTCAAGCCGAAACGAAATGACAGGATTGTAACCATCACGAGAAAAATCAGAAAAAAAATCTATCCCATACAGTTTGAAAATTAAGTAAAACCTAGAAATTTGGTCAAACTGTAACTTCGCTTATTGTGGTTAATTTTTATTATTTTTGTCCAACTTAACTTTGGAACCGCAACCCTAAATAACATTTCTAGAACCACAGTAAAAAATAATGACAATTGCCCCAAGTTTTCTGGAATTGAGACTATTTG
Source organism: Achroia grisella (assembly GCF_030625045.1). Classification (NCBI taxonomy): domain Eukaryota; kingdom Metazoa; phylum Arthropoda; class Insecta; order Lepidoptera; family Pyralidae; genus Achroia; species Achroia grisella. The sequence goes on along the minus strand of NW_026712987.1, from coordinate 149,739 downwards.
TTAAACCATGAACTTAAAATTTTCAAAATTTGCGATTTTTTCAAACTTTTAGAGGCCCTCCATTAAAGAAAATGTACTAATGTGCTTTGGCAAGTGCCATAAAAAATTCGCACATTTAATCAGCATTGTAAAATGGTACAATACTTATTAGTTTCATACTAAAAAAAAAAGTAAAAAAATAAAAGCCTTAAGTAACCCGATTTTTGCAAGCCCATTTTACTCAGTTTAAATTCTTTTCTATTTTAACAAGCTCTTGGTAGGTTCTTAATTTTACCGCAAAATTATGAGAGAGATGGATAGTGGACATGTTTGGCATGAGTGAGCGAGACAGATAGTGGCGCCACTTTTACCAAAGTCAACATAAGTAAGTAAAATTAATAATATTGTAGCAACACAGTTTCTACACGTGCCACTGTCTACTTCCTAGAATCCATATCGCACGGCACGTGTAATAGCACATTAGCAACGCAGCTGTGCGACAAAGTTTCATACAAACTTTCATCCCCTATTTTATCCCCTTGGGGGTAGAATTAATAAAAATCCTTTCTTAGCGGATGCCTACGTCATAACATCTACCTGCATGCCAAATTTCAGCCCGATCCGTCCAGTGGTTTGGGCTGTGCGTTGATAGATCACTATGTCAGTCACCTTTGAGTTAGATATATATAGATAAATAGACATAGTGAAATTATATATGATTTTACAGTGTTCCGTACATAAGTAACTTAAGATATACAGACAAACTCACTGTTTGTGTTCTCTACGATGTCGAGCTCACCATCCAAGCTCCCGCCGCGATCCCATTCTGGAATCACAAATACATCTATACATACAAATAAAATTAGAGTGTCTGTTTGTAATATTGAAATAACCGTTTTTTACTACATGCATATGAATATAAATACGGTACATACACCAAAATAACATTTAAAACTATTTTTGTCTGTATGTCTGTTTGTTCCGGTTAATCTCTGAAATGGCTGGACCGATTTTGACGGGACTTTTTAGGCAGGTAGCTGATGTAATAAGGAGTAACGTAGGCTACTTTTATTTTAGAAAAATAATGTTAAATTCCACGCGGACGAAGTCGCTAGTACAGCTACCTTATTAAATAAACCAATCGGTTTACCTACCGGGAGTTATAAACTCCAGTATTTTTAATTTGTTAGTAAAATGTAATTATGGTAGGCTTAAGATTAATTTTAACTTGAGTTTGTAATGTGTATTGTATAGCGTGTAGCGTGAAGTAGTATAGTGTAGCGTGGCGTGTAATAGGGTAGTGTAGCGTGGAGTGAAATAGTGTAGGGTACAGCACGTACAGCGCGCCCACGGCCGCCTCCAGCTCACAATGTATAGTGTGTAGTGTGGTGCGGTGTAGTGTGGTGTAGCGTGGCTCACTCACTGGCACAGAGCGCACACAGCGGCCGCGCGCAGTACGCGGCGCCGGCGTACAGCGCGCCCACGGCCGCCTCCAGCTCACAATGTATAGTGTGTAGTGTGGTGCGGTGTAGTGTGGTGTAGCGTGGCTCACTCACTGGCACAGAGCGCACACAGCGGCCGCGCGCAGTACGCGGCGCCGGCGTACAGCGCGCCCACGGCCGCCTCCAGCTCACAATGTATAGTGTGTAGTGTGGTGCGGTGTAGTGTGGTGTAGCGTGGCTCACTCACTGGCACAGAGCGCACACAGCGGCCGCGCGCAGTACGCGGCGCCGGCGTACAGCGCGCCCACGGCCGCCGCCAGCTCACAATGTATAGTGTGTAGTGTGGTGCGGTGTAGTGTGGTGTAGCGTGGCTCACTCACTGGCACAGAGCGCACACAGCGGCCGCGCGCAGTACGCGGCGCCGGCGTACAGCGCGCCCACGGCCGCCTCCAGCTCACAATGTATAGTGTGTAGTGTGGTGCGGTGTAGTGTGGTGTAGCGTGGCTCACTCACTGGCACAGAGCGCACACAGCGGCCGCGCGCAGTACGCGGCGCCGGCGTACAGCGCGCCCACGGCCGCCTCCAGCTCACAATGTATAGTGTGTAGTGTGGTGCGGTGTAGTGTGGTGTAGCGTGGCTCACTCACTGGCACAGAGCGCACACAGCGGCCGCGCGCAGTACGCGGCGCCGGCGTACAGCGCGCCCACGGCCGCCTCCAGCTCACAATGTATAGTGTGTAGTGTGGTGCGGTGTAGTGTGGTGTAGCGTGGCTCACTCACTGGCACAGAGCGCACACAGCGGCCGCGCGCAGTACGCGGCGCCGGCGTACAGCGCGCCCACGGCCGCCTCCAGCTCCTCGCGCGGCAGCGCCGCCGCCTCGCCCTCCAGCGGCACGCGGCACGCAGACCTGCAGTGAGATGGAGGAAGGGGGGGATGGAATACCCATCAGTATAATACCATTGATAAACATTCACGAGGATCAATAACCGAAACCCGGTCATAACCATACCCCCCCACTTGAAAATTTATACCCATAATTTAATTTCATCACGTGATCTTCAATTGTTCATATATATCGCGGGTCTATTCATAATTACGCGATCAGATAATGTTCTCGGCATCCTTTAGTTCTATCACCAGTAGTCGTTACAACACTCCCCCGCCTGAAATAGTAGCAAGATAACACTCACGGCGGGTACCGCTGCAGCAGGTCTCTGAAGTAGGAGCAGCGCGCGGAGAGGATGGCGCGGTGCGCGGCCAGCGACCAGCCCGCGCCCACCAGCTCCACGTCGCACCACCACCTGCACACAACACCACATACTGTGATGATGACGATGATGATGTAATATCGACCGATTTCGGCCACGACGACTGTCTTCAACTGTACTACAACAATGAACAATACCTAGGATTTTCCATCATCCATTGGACCAAATATTGAGACACTGAGAAGAACGGCAAACGTTTTGATACTATATCCCTGAGGATTAAGATTTCATACCTCTTATCCTATAAAAACTTCATTTTTATACACCAGCTAAACTAACCACATTTACCCCTTCTATATCTCTATATCTGTGTTATTAAACTTCAAGGGGACACCCCCTTGAAGTTTAATGTACACACCCCTTTAGGGTTTAGGGTCTTGGACCTACTTCGTCCATAAATTGAGAACTTGAAATTATAGATGCGAGAGGCGGAATATAAGTGTTTCTATTGAGGAAATGTTTCGGCCTTATATACAAAGTTACACGGGTATCGCGTACACGTGCTGCTGCAAGCTCCCTGGCCAGCTCGGCCTGCGTGGCGAGACCCCGCAGCTGTCCCTGTCCCTGTCCCTGTACCTGTGCTCGTAGGCGGCGGCCAGGTCCTCTGTGAGCGCGGCTGCAGGCTGCCTGGCCAGCTCGGCCTGCGTGGCGAGGTCCCCCAGCTGTCCCTGTCCCTGTCCCCGTACCTGTGCTCGTAGGCGGCGGCCAGGTCCTCTGTGAGCGCGGCTGCAGGCTGCCTGGCCAGCTCGGCCTGCGTGGCGAGGTCCCCCAGCTGTCCCTGTCCCTGTCCCCGTACCTGTGCTCGTAGGCGGCGGCCAGGTCCTCTGTGAGCGCGGCTGCAGGCTCCCTGGCCAGCTCGGCCTGCGTGGCGAGGTCCCGCAGCTGTCCCTGTCCCTGTCCCCGTACCTGTGCTCGTAGGCGGCGGCCAGGTCCTCTGTGAGCGCGGCTGCAGGCTCCCTGGCCAGCTCGGCCTGCGTGGCGAGGTCCCGCAGCTGTCCCTGTCCCTGTCCCCGTACCTGTGCTCGTAGGCGGCGGCTAGGTCCTCTGTGAGCGCGGCTGCAGGCTCCCTGGCCAGCTCGGCCTGCGTGGCGAGGTCCCGCAGCTGTCCCTGTCCCTGTCCCCGTACCTGTGCTCGTAGGCGGCGGCCAGGTCCTCTGTGAGCGCGGCTGCAGGCTCCCTGGCCAGCTCGGCCTGCGTGGCGAGGTCCCGCAGCTGTCCCTGTCCCTGTCCCCGTACCTGTGCTCGTAGGCGGCGGCCAGGTCCTCTGTGAGCGCGGCTGCAGGCTCCCTGGCCAGCTCGGCCTGCGTGGCGAGGTCCCGCAGCTGTCCCTGTCCCTGTCCCCGTACCTGTGCTCGTAGGCGGCGGCCAAGTCCTCTGTGAGCGCGGCTGCAGGCTGCCTGGCCAGCTCGGCCTGCGTGGCGAGGTCCCCCAGCTGTCCCTGTCCCTGTCCCCGTACCTGTGCTCGTAGGCGGCGGCCAGGTCCTCTGTGAGCGCGGCTGCAGGCTCCCTGGCCAGCTCGGCCTGCGTGGCGAGGTCCCGCAGCTGTCCCTGTCCCTGTCCCCGTACCTGTGCTCGTTAGGCGGCGGCCAGGTCCTCTGTGAGCGCGGCTGCAGGCTCCCTGGCCAGCTCGGCCTGCGTGGCGAGGTCCCGCAGCTGTCCCTGTCCCTGTCCCCGTACCTGTGCTCGTAGGCGGCGGCCAGGTCCTCTGTGAGCGCGGCTGCAGGCTCCCTGGCCAGCTCGGCCTGCGTGGCGAGGTCCCTGAGCGCGGCGGCCGCCTCCAGCTGTTCACACAGCAGGAACACCTCCGCCAGCCGCCACGACCCCACCACCGACCGGATGTAGCGCGCGTGCTCGCATCCTGACGACACACGCATATCTAGAACCATCGAGAACTATAACAACACTAAGGGCTTTTTTTTTTTTTATATAATGCCTCAAAATTTTAGTCCTCGTTTACAAGTACGCCAAGAACGAAACTGAGCACATTTGGCTGAAGTGATTTTTAAAAAATAATCCTCCTTCAATGTAGAGTATTGAGTTCGGATTAGACTTGCTTTTGCAATATCATATGCTGGTGGTCACTCTATTTTCCCAAATTTGAATTTAAATGAATCTGTATTATTGTAAACATTTACAACATTTTGAAAAGAATACGAGCTGAGTTTCTTGTCAGTTCTTCTCATCTCGACATCACTCTGAATTGACGGTAGATTTGACATATCATAAGAATCTGTAATAGACCTACATGAATAAAGATATTGAATTTTTAAATTTTTTAATTACCACGCAATAATAAAAAAAATCCGGTGCACTCACCGCGGTCAGGTCGGGAGTCTCGTGGTCGTCGTGCTGCGGCGGCTATCTTCCGTCGAAGCGTGGCCAGCCCCGCGCCGCCGGACTTCTTCTTGCGCTCCCTGACAACACACAAACATGCAATAACTAAGCTGCCATCCAATATAACATCGGCCTAGGTGGTCTAGCAGTTTAGCACAGCACTTTGATACTGATGGACGTGGGTTTGATTCCTCGCATGATGCAAATATTTGTATTTACAGTAATAAAAAAAATGTTCGCCAAAAAAACTACAATTTTTTTGTCAGTAATGAAACTTGAAAAAGATTTTTTTTCTTTTCACATGTAGCCTTCGACAAACACGACACTGTGTGTACAGTCGGAAAATAATCGATTTTTTTAATTTTTTAAGAAATTACGTCAAGTCAAATTAGTTAAGGGACAAAAAACTTGTTGAGAAATGGTCGTATCGGGGTCCTGACAGAACCATCTTGAAGCAGAATAAACAGGCTATGCGGCTCATCGGCGTAGCTCAAAAATATGTTTCCATGGCCATAGAGTAAATCCAAAATGCAAAAAATATATAAAATATATTTTTCGTGCTTCATCTCAGGTTTGCATGAGAACCGGAGCTCTTAAAAATTTTTACCCGTAAAATCTGAAAACTAGAATTTTCAAGCTTCAAGAGTTTATATTTTTATTTTCTGTACAACCATTTGTCACTGAAATAGAGCCTGTTGAAAATCACCCATAAAGTTGGAAAAAAATCTGTTCTATTATTGCGAGAAGTGTATAAATTTATATTTTTAAAAATTTTTAGAGCATAGACATACTGACCGTATGACGTCGGCCATGGTGGGGGGCGCGGCCGGCAGCACCGCGCCGTCGCACGCCTCCCCCTCCTGACGACAACACAAGTTGAGTAAAACTTAGTGTAGGAATTATTATTATTGAAATAATAATGCCATAAATCCATGTTGACCGGACGTGTATTTGAATAAGAATATAAAAACAATATTCACATAGATTATAAATTATAAAGCGCCTGAAATATTTTCATAGCAATAATTATAAGTATTGCATATTGTTGCTAATAGAATGTTTCAGGCAGACAGTGTTGCGGACGGCGGGGGCTGTGTGTGTGTGTGTGTGTGTGTGTGTGTGTGTGTGTGGGGGGGGTCGCAGTACCTGTGGGTGCGAGAGCGCGGCGCCCATGTCGGCTTGGCGCGCGTACAGCCAGTGCGGCGGGTGGCGGGGGCTGTGTGTATGTGTGGGGGGGGGTCGCAGTACCTGTGGGTGCGAGAGCGCGGCGCCTATGTCGGCTCGGCGCGCGCACAGACAGTGCGGCGGGCGGCGGGGGCTGTGCGTGTGTGTGTGTGTGTGGGGGGGGCGTCGCAGTACCTGTGGGTGCGAGAGCGCGGCGCCCATGTCGGCTTGGCGCGCGTACAGCCAGTGCGGCGGGTGGCGGGGGCTGTGTGTATGTGTGGGGGGGGTCGCAGTACCTGTGGGTGCGAGAGCGCGGCGCCCATGTCGGCTTGGCGCGCGTACAGCCAGTGCGGCGGGTGGCGGGGGCTGTGTGTATGTGTGGGGGGGGGTCGCAGTACCTGTGGGTGCGAGAGCGCGGCGCCTATGTCGGCTCGGCGCGCGCACAGACAGTGCGGCGGGCGGCGGGGGCTGTGCGTGTGTGTGTGTGTGGGGGGGGGGGGCGTCGCAGTACCTGTGGGTGCGAGAGCGCGGCGCCCATGTCGGCTTGGCGCGCGTACAGCCAGTGCGGCGGGTGGCGGGGGCTGTGTGTATGTGTGGGGGGGGGTCGCAGTACCTGTGGGTGCGAGAGCGCGGCGCCTATGTCGGCTCGGCGCGCGCACAGACAGTGCGGCGGGCGGCGGGGGCTGTGCGTGTGTGTGTGTGTGTGGGGGGGGCGTCGCAGTACCTGTGGGTGCGAGAGCGCGGCGCCCATGTCGGCTTGGCGCGCGCACAGACAGCACAGCAGGCGGCTCATGGGGCGCCCGCCATCACCGCGCCGATACACGCCGCGCCCTCACTGCAACACCACAATGAAAATACATTAATCTATATATCTATACATACAAATAAAATAGGAGTCTGCTTGTAATATTGAAATAACTGATTTTTAACTACGTACATATGAATATAAATACGGTACATACACCAAAATAACATTTTTTACGATTTCTGTCTGTCTGTCTGTCTACCTGCTTGTTCCGGCTAATCTCTGAAATGGCAGGACCGATTTTGACGGGACTTTTATTGGTAGGTAGGTGATGTAATAAGGAGTATCTTAGGCTACTTTTATTTTAGAAAAAATAACGTTATATTCCCTGCGGAGGAAGTTGTGGGTACAGCTAGTTTGTAACACTCAAATGTTTTAACAGTTCTATGTTTGTTTCTGATTATTTATATATCTCAGATTCACATATTTCAATAAAGAGTAGTGATTAAGGGATCCAAAACATAATACCACTTTCTTATCTTTAATTATTACTAATGATTAAAATTCAGTAATTTAAAAAATAAAAATGAATCCTTATGCCATGTTATGGTATCAAACTATTGTAATTAATAATTTAGAATTGTCCAATTTCAAATCATTGTGTAAATTATCCATTAATGTACCACGAGTATCAACAAGGCACAATCCTCTCCTATCTGTTCCCCTAGTGTCATCCAACTATAAGCAGAATTCATTTCTCTGGTGAGGTAGCAACAATTTTAATAAACTATCTAAAACAGTTAATATAGATATATTTTGTAATAATATTATATCAGCGAGACACCAACAAGGTGAGCCCTTCTTTAAATAACAATTAATTATTATTGAAAATCATGTATATATTTGTATAAATTCACTATTTGTTACTGTACTCTTGTTAATTAATTTCATATTCTCTGTTAACTTTATAATGTCTTGTTGTATTTATAGGTAGTGATGTAAATTTTTTAAGAATTAGTCTATTGTTATTAGTGAAAGCCTGTCAGTGGCTTATTATGACATACATATTAATTTTATTTAAGATATACTTGAATAGCCTTGGTTTTCCTTTAATAAATAAATAAATAAATAAAAAGTAAGAATAGAATAGAAAATTATTTATTCAAATAAACTTAATTTAAGCACTTTTGAATAGTCAACATTTTTTTTTTTAATCTACTGTATATTCGGAAAGCTGTCTCATCACAAGAAGCATAAGCAAGAAATTTGTGTGTTGCTCTTTTAAAAAATCCTTGTAAGTTCACATTTTACAAGTTGAAACATGTGAATACAAACTACCAATCAGCACTAATTTATTTGGGTCAAATATAAATATACAATAAGATTAAATCAGTCATAGTAATAAGAGCAGACCAGTCCCTACAAGCAGCACTCATTCACGAGTATGATAGATGAGCCAGCCATCACTGCGCTCGACCATATTTTAGGGAGCCCAATGACCCGGCCCACCACGCCGCTACATGTCTGGACATTTTAGTGAGCATGACTACTGATTCCACTCGACCATATTACAGCCACTTAAAATTACTACATGGTAGTTACAGTATTCGCACTTTACTTAAGGATGCATGCAGCAATCAATACAAAAGCTGCAATGGTATCATATTTCTTCTAGTAAAATATACTCAGATGGCCAAGAATTTTTATATTCATACTTAATCAAGCAGCTTGTTTTGTAAGCTTTGTATGGTGCAGATTAGGCAGTGAAATTACAGGATAAGAGGCGTGATACAGTCCTATAAAATACAAGGGGAATTTATCAAAGTTCAGAATATTTAATATCATATTTTATAGTAAATATATTATTAGATACAACAAGGTTAAAAATCCTGTAAAAATCGGTCCAGCCATTTCAGAGATTAGCCGGAACAAACCGACAGAAAAATTGTAATAACATATTTTAGTGTATGTACCATATTTATAATCATATGCATGTAGTAAAAAACAGTTATTTCAATATTACAAATAGACACTCCAATTTTATTTATATGTATAGATGTATAAATAATAGAGTATTATGTGAGAGAATTTTTTGTAAGATTATTCATATTTAAACATGACATTAAAAATAATATAATTATTAATGATTTATTTGACAAAAAAATACATGCATTGTATATGTTTTGCTTTACTCATTCAAAAATATTTATTTTTAAAACAAATTTGAAATTGGAACTTCCTGTTATGAGGCTATGATTTAAAACAAATCATAGCCTCATAACAGGAAGTTCCAATTTCAAATATAAATAGGCAAAGGAATTATACAATAGTAAAAATTCTGTACCTGTCACCTTGCTATCCATCTAAGACAAGTATCACTTAAATTTAGGGCACGAAAATTTTTTTTATTGAGAATTTTGAAAGTGAATGTTTGGGGGGTGCGGTTTAGGGGAGGGTGTGACGTCACTGCGCGCGCACCTGACCCGTCACGACAGACTGACCTACATTCTTACTTGCGACATCTTACAGAAATGTCAACAGGCCTCCAGCGAATGAGTCTATTGACTAACACTAACACTGGCCTAGATACGCTGTATAAAAGATTTACTAAACCACACAAAGTACTTTTAAAGTAAAATTAAATATTTACCTATGTCAAGTTGTAATTAAAAAAAAAACAGATTATTGATGTTATATCTTATATTATACTGTGTATATAATTAAGGGAGCATACTTACCAGCTATGAAAGTCATCACAGCAATGTATACTATATTGTTTATTCAGCAATTCACATAAACATCTCAATAAATCGACCCACCAGCGCCATTATCAACATAAAGTTAATCACAAATACACGCTTCATGAAGCACCCATATCACTTGATGTTCAATGCAGCACATTTATCACTATTGCCTTATTATATTTTTACACGAATAAGTCACAAATACAAGCTCTTCGTATAAAAAAATGTAAAATCGGTAGCGAGATGAACCCGTTACAAATTCCCGTCGTAGTGATCTTAACAACTACTGCCAACTTGACGGCATTATAAATAAATACTACTTGCACCAACATACAGATAATACTTTGATAACTTCAGCACTGTTTATTGGCAGATATATAAATACAGAAATCTTATTGGTTTAAAATTTGACATATTTATACTTTAGACCAATAGTTATAGAGTAAGATTTTTGATAACAAATTCTAGTCCTAGGCTTGTAGGGTTCGTTAAGTTCGGATACATGCACATAATATAAAGGCGATGGATATCCATAAAGTAGTTTGAGAAATGATAATAATTATAATGTAAAAGTTAACTTCTGGTATCGAATAAATAAGATATATGTATATTATTACTAGTATTTACATAACCTAATTGTACAACTAAGAACCTAAAATTAAAAAGCTTAAAAAGAATATATAATATGATGACTAAAATATATTATTAAAAGGGGGTTCCTTTAGGCAACGTTCCGAAGATATAACTTCTGGTTATTTGTGTACATGGGAAAAGTATAATTTTTTATTATACAAAATGAAATATGGAAATATATCATTTGAATTGGAATTTAAATATTTCAAAAATGAAATCATGCTGATGACAATATCAGCTGCTGGTCCTGTAGCTAAATATTTTGCACTCAAAAGGACAAGTGGTGGCAGTAGCATATCTATTTTGTAAAGTTATTGATAAATTCCAATAAGAAATAAAATTTTTGAATATTTTTATTTGAAGTCTGAATATATAATAAACGTATGAATTAGATGTAAAATAATTTTATATTTTTGAATTTGCCTATTTTTTAAATTTATTATTTTACATCTCCAAATAATTAAAATTTTATTTTTTAGTATTATGCTAAAGTACACTCGCCAGTATGTATCCAAATTATTTGACAGATGTCAACTGTCAAGTACTGTCAATCAGCCGCAAATATTTCAATTTTTCGTTTTGTGTCTTTTTTTTATTCTTATTTGTTTTGTATGGAATGGATAAATTAATGATTTTTATTCCTGTTCTATTACGCATTTGATAAATTTAAAGTATTCCTTTTAATTACTGTAATCGTAGCTTTAAAGTAAACAATAGACATCGCTAATAACCGTTGAATTGATGAAAATAAAATAGTAAGTAACATTGTTTTCTATGCTATTTTTTTAATGGATGATAATTTAATGGTACCCTCGCCTGCACTAACGGTATACGCTGGCGGGGCACCAGTGGTGGATGATAAGAATATGAGGTCAGATCAGTTAGCACATCATGACAAATTCACCAGGAATTTATCACAATGGTTTCCAGGGTTTCCGTGTGGAGGTCAACCTGACATGGTGCATTGCTAGTAATGAGGTCAATAGTCCACATTACTAACAATCCCCTTCCCTCTAGGTCAAGTCAGTTAGCCGATTGTGATAAATTTTTAACACCAGGAATTTGCACCCTGTGGGAGTCAACCCAACATACCATATGTTGCTAGCAATAGGCTCAAGCTAAACTGAGCTATTATTCCCCCCCATGTTTGCCTGGGTATTCTGTCCTGGCTGTCTGCTGGATAATTCACAGTTACATCTAGTCCCAAGCTAAGCAGAGCTTGTGTTATGGGTACTAGATAAAAACATTCAAATTCAAAAATCATTTATTCATGTAGGACAGTTTAGCCGCTTATGAATGTCAAGTTTTTACATTATATATTTTTTTACCGTACCGTCCAGTTCGGTATATAGATCCAATTGAGAAGAACAAACAAACATTACAAACAGTACCATGTATTTGACACATACATGTATAATCTTTTGTTATTAAAGTCTGTGGTCAAATTAGGATTGAATGAATATTCTTTAATATTTTATTCTTTTGTTTATAGTTAACTAGCTACTCACCCTGGTGTACATGTATTTTATATATAAACCTTCCTCTTGAATCACTCTACCTATTAAAAAAACCGCTTCAAAATCGGTTGCTTAATTTTGAAGATTTAAGCATATATAAGGATGGACAGACAGCGACAGTGACTTTGTTTTATACTATGTAATGAAGTATGTGGTCAAATTGAGAACAGATTTAGGTTGTCTTTAATATTATTTGTCTATAGTCTTACTTAAAGTTTGAAAGTTTAAGTTGAATTTTGTCTGACAAATACTAAAACACTAGTTCTTCAAAATATGAAATTCATATTATATTCTATACAAGGGAGATGTTTGTTTGTTTGTAACACTTTATTGCACAATAAATACATTTAAATTAACTAAAGATACAACGATCTTAAAAAAACAAGTTGTACGATGGCGGACTTATCAGAAATGAGGGATTTCTTCCAGTCAACCTTTTGAATGACTGAAAGGAATTGTGGAGTGGTGGAACTATATATATGACAATAACAACAAAGGAAAAAGAGATGTATAGATATAGAAAGTCTGGGCTGGAAACTATGTTTTCAGCACTCAAATAAATAAATATCATTTGTTTATATAGGACATTTTAACAGCTTATGAACATATTTTTTTTGTATTAATATTTTTCCCTACCATCGTTTACTACATGTGGTTTACATTGACTCTGTTTTGTAATGTGTGTAAATTGTTGATTGTAATTTTTTTTTACATTATATTTGTTTCAAGATGATTCAATAAAATTCTATTGTATTCTATTCAATTTAAGTAATTATAAATCTATGATAATGTAATGGTGCTGTCTGTGCTAATGGTATATGCTGGCAGGGCACCAGCGGAGGATGATAAGAACACGAGGTCAGGTCAGAAAATGGTGGGGAATTATTAGAAATTTACAATGATGGAGCCACATGGAGGTCAACCTGACATGGTACATTGCTAGCAATGGGGTTATTAGTCCACATCATTAACAATCCTCTTATATAAATGTAAGTTAAGGGGGAAGGAGATTGCCCTTCCCCTTTAACTTACATTTATATAAGTAAGTAATAGTTAGTAAGTTATAGTAAGTAAGTTGTAGTGTAAGTTTTTTGTGCTTCATACTAAAAGCACAGCTTCGTTTGGGACTAGCTGTGTGAGTTGTCCAAAAAAAGCTTCATTTATTGTATGGTGCTTTTCCTGTAAATTGGCAATAGTTACCACTTACCATCGGTTGGATTTTAAGCTTATTTACCAATCAAATTAAATAGAAGAAAAAAAATTAAGAACAATATGACATCTGTTAATGTTGTAAATTAATCTTCTTCAGGTAATCCATGCTGCACAGCAATGAGTGAAACCAACGCCCCGACGAATGATTCGTCCGGCCGCGAGAGCCCCAGCATCCTCTTGGGAGAATCACCAGGTAGTCCCAATATCCTGGACCCACCCTCACCTGACACCCCTCCAGCAGTATGGCAGGATGCCCCAATAGATAACCTTCGAGTCTCTGAGGCACTAACTCAACAAGACGAGAGCAATGACTCATCCGTAACAGTTAATTATGAAGCTGAAAACAGCAATAGTAATGCAGCTTACCCAAGATTAGGTGTGGTGGTTGAGAATTCTATTTTAGAATTCCCAAACTCAACCAATGAAGACAGCAATGCCAGTACCGCTTTACAATCTACTGAGGAATCTAGTTTAATTTCTTTACCTGAATCAACTGTCCGTAAAAACAGTGAGAGTAATGAAGAACCGCCAGCGAAAGTTAGGAAAATCAGTTCTCCAAACAAATCAGACGAGATGGACGGAGAAACTTGCCCTATTTGCCTCGATTCTTGGGGTAATTCCGGGGAACATAGACTAGTGGCTTTAAAATGTGGACATTTATTTGGTTCCCAGTGTGTAGAGAGATGGCTTAAAGCACAACCAGCAAAAGATCGATCCTGTCCTACGTGCAAAAGTAAAGCTAATGTTAGGGACATAAGGTACATATATGCAAGACGGCTCGTAGCAGCAGACACATCTCAGATCACAGCGCTGCAGCAACAGCTTGATGTAATTCAATCAGAGAAAAGCAGAACGGAACTAGAACTACAGAAATCGAGAATAGCACACCGCGCTTGCATTTTACAGTTAGACGTTTTGAGAAGTACTTTAATGAAATCGCAAGTCACCAAAGAGCAATCTATAAGGAGATCTTGGAGGTTTGCTTTGGAGAAGAATCTAGAAATATGTAAAGATGGAGGCTGTAGAGTCCTCACATACAATTGCCGAACGTATGAACTTTATGTGTCACAAAAAAGTACGTGTCTATTCCCAGGTTATGGAATTAGGAAAGTCAGTTGTGTAGATTATAAGTTAGGACAATTTGTGCTATTACATCCTAAACCTATCAGGGATATTACTTACTCGCAGCCTCGAGACTTATTATTGAGTGTTGGTTTGGACAGTGCGGCGAGAATTGTCGAAAGAGGTATACCGAGCATCACAATTCCCACTGGTTTCCCTCTCTGGTCTTGTTCGTGGGACTACTTGAGGAGTAACGAGTTTTATGCCGGTGGCGTGGGAGGAGTCATCCATCAATACGATGTTAGAAACACAAGTTCTTACATACAAAGACTATCAGCGCCCGGTGATATGTCGCCGGTCGTGTCACTCTGCTCAACTGAATTCGGTCTGCTGTCGTGCCAATTAAACTCATGCTGGTTATGGGTAGCCAACAGGCGGCAGTGGGAGCCCCGTTCGTTGCCAATCGAAGGGCCCTTCATGTCGCTATGTTACGACAACGAGTCTCATCGTGCGTTGATATCCTGCAGACCCGGAGGGAGCAGTTCTGACCGGTCGAGATTGACGATCTGCAAATTGAAGGCCTCGGTGCCGAGTGGAGAAGTACTATTTGATACCGAACAAACGTTCGCAGGGTCAGCGCGGTCGTCGTTGCTCTCGAGACCTACGTGGGTCCGTGCACCTGGAGCGAGTTGGATCGCCGCACATTCAGAAAGTGATTCAACATTATACCTTCACGGAGTGGATGGTTCTAGAACAATGTCGTTGCCCGCCGCTGAGCCAGCATTGGACGTGTGCTCGGTGCAATTAAATGGAAATATCGTTTTAGGAGCACTATCAGAGTCAAGACTTAGGTTATACAAAGCTGTGGCAACGAACTCATGATGTACAGAAACAGTAGTGTGATGTAAAATCTGAATTAAACTATGTACGCTGTAGCATGATGCGGGTGACAGTTGCTAAATTTAAGTTACTACAGTTATTAATGATTTAATATATTACGAACTAGCTGTACCCGCGACTTCGTCCGCGTCGAATTTAACTTTATTTTTCTAAAATGAAAGTAGCCTAAGTTACTCCTTATTAAATCAGCTACCTGCTAATAAGGTCCCGTCAAAATCCAGCCATTTCAGAGATTAGCCGGGACAAACAGGGAGACAAAAATTGTAAAAAAATGTTTTTTTCAGTGTATTTATATTATATTTATATTTATATCCGTATTTATATTTATATGCGCTGTATAAAAAAACGGTTATTTTAATATTACAAACTGACACTGGTAAATTGGGGCAACTGTCAAGAGTGAAGCTGAACTGTCACCCGCACCATACTACATCGCGCATGGTGTAGTGATCTTTAGAGTTGTGATTTATTAATAGTATAATCAGGTTACCAAATGCCAATTGTAATGCTAAATCTTTCTAAATTCATGGGGCAATCCATGAATTACAAGACACGACATGGAGAGAGGTTATTCAAGGGTATATTAAGGTTTCTTAACGGTAGGCAACGCGTGACACCCCTCGTGTTTCAGGCGGCCGTATGCTACGGTAACCGTTTACCATCAGATGGTCCGTATGCTTGTTTGTCACCTAAATGGTATAAAAGAAAAGGTCTTCAATTGAGACATTGATTTTCTAACATCAAGGAATATTTCAAGTCGCATTTTAATTTTAGAATTAAGATAATTTAACGATTAAAATGTGACCAACTGTGACAGAGGGGGAAGAAGGGGGTTAGAGTTAAAGACTGAAATTGTGATGTAATTTTTGGACGACTCCTTTAAACTTTAATTGCTGAGAACACGAGTGGCGAAGGGATGCCTCCCTTACATTTAAGCGGATAGTATTTAATTTGTGTGACTTGCTAGTACAATTGTGAGTTCCTGCATTTTTATAGCGTAGGGAACAAACGAGCTTGCGGCTCACCTGGTGGTAAATGGTTACCGCCATCCATAATACCCGCTACACCAGGGGAATTGCAAGTGCTTGCCGACCTTTTAAGGAATAAGCTTGCTTGAAGGTTTGAATGTCGTATCGGTTCGAAAATACTAGCTGGAAGGTGATTCCACAACTTTCACAATACAGTACAAGCGCATTGCTGGCCTATTATGATTTCAATATCGTATCGGTTCGGATATACCATTGCTGGAAAGTGAACACAATACACTACAAGTTAGCAACCAACTCGTGCTCTACTAATGCGCTCAGCAATTAATTGGTTTTTGAAATTGTGTTTGTCGTCAGGATCTTTTTTAATTTCTATAACAAAACTGGAATACTACCCAATGCCTTTAGAATACTCTCTAAATGCATTGGATGTGAGATTCCAATTTAGCTTGCATGCTAGCAAATTTAATGTAAACCTTAAATATTCAAATAATAATAGTAATCTCAGGATAATTCACACAGCGCCATCTAGACCTAAGTTAAGCCAAAAGCTTGTGTTATGGGTACTAGATAACTGATACATATACATTTTTTTTGTAAATACATATTATACATAGAAGACACCCAGACCGATACAAACAATCATATTCATAAATACAAATGTTTGTGCCGTGCGAGGAATCGAACCCGCGACCATCGGTCGTAAAACGGCGTGCTAGACCGCTAGACCACCGAGGTCGTCTATAATTGTAAACTATTACAATCGATTAAATGAAAAATTGTATAATCTGGACGACAGATAACTGTAATCCCAATTAATCTAGTCTAATTCAATATTAAAAAATTGTTAAGTATCGTAAGTAAAGATGTTAAATCAATATTTAAAGTACTTATGTCACTAAGGTTTTTATATCCCTCTCCTCGGCTTACTCTCTTTTCACTCCTTTCTCCTTCATCTTGTTCACCGCTGTCTTCTCCATCTCCTGTTCCCGCTCCTCCTTCCCTTACTGTGACACTATCCTTTCCTATTCCCCACCTTGACGCTTTCCGCCCCTTCTAACATTTTTGCCGCTTCCACCCAATATTTCTCCCTTAGCAGCCCTTTGAGCATTACGTAAGCAGATTATTCACCCCCCATCCCCCTTGTCAGCAATAGTATGCAAAGCTCTTACCCCCTCCCCCCATGCTTACGTAAACATTTTTCAATTAATGTATCGTTTTTTTAGCAAAGACAATGTGAGGGTTGCCATTCGTGTAAAAAGGTAAATAAATACCGATGACTTAATCATCATGTAGACTCCCCTACCCCCCATGTCATCCAAGATAAAGCAAAGCAAAGACCCCCCTGCCCCCTACAGTGGTTACGTAATACTTGACCTGCCCCTTACTACCCCTTCCTCGCCTGTTCTACCCCTTCCTGCTGTTATAATTAGAACCATTCCAATTTGTGTCTGCATCTTAAAGTATTAATATAATATACATAGATTTAATCTTTACCAAGTTCTCTATGAATAAGATATATATATTCACAGATTAAGAATAAGGTAGGCCTTATGGATAAGGTTATACACACCTTACTTGAGGTTTTCATTAGCCAAGTCTCGACAAAAAATATTTATATACAAAATATCTCTATTCATGTAGGTACAGACTACTATAATATGTCAAATCTACCGTCAGTTCGTAATTATTTCGAGATGAAAAGAACTGACTCAGCTCGTATTCTTTTCAAATAAATGTTGTACATGTTTACAATAATACAGATTTATTTAAATTCAAATTTGGGAGAATAGAGTGACTACCAGCATGTACTATTGCAAAAGCAAAAAGCCTAATCAGTGTTCGTAATCCGAACAGTCTAGCATATCTAATACTAGCTACCTACCCCGGCTCTGCACGGGTGTACATGTATTATACATATAATCTTTCTTGAATAACTATGTATTAATTATCTATTAAAAAAAACCGCTTCAAAATCCGTTGCGTAGTTTTAAAGATTTATCATACATAGGATCGGACAGACAGCGACAGCGACTTTGTTTTATACTATGTAATGATGATAGCTGATAAACGCAAAAAAAAAAAACTTCCAACTACACCAAAATTATGCCTTCCTTTCCCATTTTTGGGGCTATCCGTCTTGTCACAGTTGGTCACATTTACGAGACATCCACCCCCTTGTGTGACATTCATTGAAATTCGGTAAATTTTTCGTTATTTACCTGACACATCCCCTCCCACTCTCTTATTTAAAAACATCATAATAAATAATTAATATAATGCATTTATTTTTTTGTGAATATTTTTTTTACTAATTTTCTGATTGATTATTAAAATATTATTGAAAATTTTCTTTTGCGTATCATTTCGGTTTTTAAATAATTTTCGGTACACATTCTACAACTTCGTCTGTGCCCCCTATCGATCCCCCGTACAATTCAAACGGGGATCGAAATTACGACGGCCTAAGCCGAGGTTTGAACTCCTAGTGGTGCCCTCAGACTAAAGTCGTATCCGTCAGGCAGGAGTTGGTCTTCAGCCGCTCCATAATTCCTTCCGCGGGTTTGGAATGCCATCTGCACTCGCCCCCTGAAGCTGTAAAGGCCAGCTGCGGCCAACAGCATTAGAGTAGTCGGAAAAAAAAAAACCTGGACTTCACGAATACAAGGCGAAACTTGGGATGAATGGATATTTCTTGCCTTTAATTGATGATGATGAAATTGGTGAAAATTAAAAGTAATATAGTTAATACACTGCAATAATTAATAGACTTTTCAAGGAACTAACAAAAAGGTTAGTGTACATCACAGAAGACCGAAGAGCTGTCAGCTACTTCGGGTCCAAAATATATGGGAATAATAATAATACATTGTATGTACATCTTTATATATTACAGTAGAATCTCGGACTCATTCGTCTCGGCTCTAATTATCAATTTAGATATTTGATGATTTGATCAGTAGCGTGAGAAAAGATGAAGGAGAAACTGAAACTGGGATTTTATGTCAAATACCATCTTTTTTTTCATTTGCCTTGAAATCGGTTATGCGGATTTTCGATTAGAAGGAATATGTGTGTCTTATTTGATCCGAATAATGGGGGTTCTACTGTATAAAACAGGGGCGTAGCTGCCACCGTATGTGCCTATCAATTATACGGGGCCCCTGCACCACGAGCCCCAACGTGCGTAAGCAAAAATTAAATTGGTGAAAATTAAAAGTAATATAGTTAATAAACTGCAATAATTAATAGACTTTTCAAGGATATAACAAAAAGGTTAGTCGACATCACAGAAGACCGAAGAGCTGTCAGCTACCTCGGACAAAGAATTAGTCTAGCCATTCAAAGAGAGAACGCAGTATCTTCGGAACTTCGCCTGTAGGAACTCCTTTTAATAATATATGTAGACTAAAATTAGCCAAATCGGTTCAGCCGTCCTCGAGTTTTAGAGACACTAACGAACAGCAATTCATTTTTAATAGCTTTTACTTCATTACTAGTTGGCGTTGAAGTAGCAAAATGTAGATATTTTATTTTTTGTTTTTTTATAAAACAATATTTGTTTTTTTTAAATAAAAAGTATCGTATGTTTATTCTAATACCTCTAAGAACATGTGTACAAAATTTCATGATAATTGGTTCTATTTCGGTTATATTATCGGTTTCAATTTTTTAATCTACCGCTCATTCGGAGCTGTCTCATCACAAGAAGAACGAGCAAGAAACTTGTTAGTTGCTCTTTTAAATAATCATTGTAAGTTTACATTTACAAGTCGAAACGTGTGAATACAAACTACCAACCAGCACTAATTTATTTGGGTCAAATATAAATATACAATAAGATTAAATCAGTCGTAGTGATAAGAGCAGTCCAGTCCCTACAAGCACTTGTTTACGAGTACGGCGGATGAGCCAGCCATCATTGTGCTCGACCATATTTTATGGAGCCCAATGACTCGGCCCACCACGCCGCCACATGTCTGGACATTTTAGTGAGCATGAGCGGAGTTCAAATCAGGTAGTTGTTTAATAACTGCTTAATCAATTAATTTAATTATAATTATATTACATTAAAAGCTATGCTACGTTCCATAAGTCCCTTCCGTGGCTTTGAAGTGACATCTACTCGCCCCCTATGGTTCGGTAAGCTTTCAAGGCTAGCTGCGCCCAAAAACTTAGAATTGTTCGAAAAATAAAAAAAAACTGTTAATTCCAGGTAACTCGAGTTACCTGAATTTCAATTCGAGTTAATTTTATTACGAGTTAGCACATCTCTACAGATGTTTGACAACATTGAACAGTCGATCTCTGTTGAGGTTATTACTCTGTTCTAATTTTTGTAGGTAGTCTTTGATGTATCTATGTATATGTGTGCCTTTTGTATGTAATGTTGAATTAAAATGATGGAATATTAAAAGTCTTTTCTTCTTCGTCTTCTCTTTCTTCTGGCCTTATCCCTAGTATTTTTTTTTATTTAACAGGTATAAATGTCAGATTTTTAAATAATATTAGCAGCTACAGCGGGGTGGTGTTGATCTGCGTTACTTTTTTTTTTTTGGTTCTGTTTTTCCCTTTTTAGGGAAAGGCAAAAGGACTCAGCCCATACAGCCATTCTGCGTTACTGATTTGTGAAATCATATTTTTTTATTTGACAGGTGTAAATGTCAGATTTTGAAATAATGTTAGCAATTGCAGCGGGGTAGTGTTTTTTTTATGTATGATAATGTAACGGTGCACCCGCCTGCGCTAACGGTTTACGCTGGCGGGGCACCAGTAGAGGATAAGAACATGAGGTCATGTCAGTTAGTCCGTCGTGACAAATCACCAGTAATTTATTACGATGGTTTCCAGGGGAAACTGTGTGGAGGTCAACCTAACATGGTGCATTGCTAGCAGTGAGATCATCAGTCCACATTACTAACAATCACTTTTCCCCTAGCGGTATAGTGTTGAGATTGTGTGTTAGTGTTGTATTTTATTTTAGACGTTTAGTTTTAAAGCTTTCTACATTGCTTCCACAACATATTTCCAAAATTTAAATATCTACATACACTTGTTTCCATTACTGTTGTGCCTACACTATAATATTTCTGTCAACACTCGACATTCTATTATTACCTCTCCAGATAACATAGATTTAAGTTGGCTATTAAAGTCACGAGTGAAACTGCAGGCACAGCTAGTAATTACATAAATAAGCAAAATATATTTGGTCTATTGTGCAATGATAACGAACTTGTGGTTTGTAAAAAATATTTATTTATTATTAATGAATAATTTCGTTACATTATATAACCAGCCATGGGTTCCCTCCCACGCTGAGGCAATGGGGGAAGGGGGTAGAGATGTGTTCACTCGAATTCACCGCAACTCGAGTATAATTCTGGCAACTCGAGTTGAACGAATTCAACTGGTAAATGAACGAATCAAGTGAAAGAGCGAGAGCATGATTCTGTCATCGAACTGACAATGACATGAAATTTTCCGATCATTTCATATCATACAATTTTCACTCGTCACAAATGTTTCAATATTGATTTGAGGTCGTTATCATTTTTTTTTTCGCATATTCGTCCGATTATGTTATCATTAAAATGATTATGCGTTCTATAAGTCCTTCCGCGGCTTTGAAGTGCCATTTCTACTCGCCCCCTATGTTTCGGTGATACTTTCAAGGCTAACTGCGGCCAAAAACATTAGTTGTTCGAAAAAATAAACAAAGAAATATTGTTAATTCCAGTTAACTCGAGTTATGTTTATTACGAGTTAGCACATCTCTAGTAGGGGGGTTCAAAGTATATGGGTATAATAATAATACATTGTATGTACATCTTTATATAGTATAAAACTGGGGCGTAGCTACCGCCGTATGTGCCCTATCAATTATACGGGGCCCCTGCACCACCGTGCGTAAGCAAAAATTAACTTCTCAACTTTTTTTTCACAAATTATATACAAATGTTTGTGCAGTGCGAGGAACCCGCGACCATTGGACGTAAAGTGTGCTAGACCGCTAAACAACCGAGGCCGTAATTTTTTTTTTATCATATCTAGTACCCATAACACAAGCTTTAGCTAGCTTAACTTGGTACTAGATGGCGCTGTGTGAATTGTCCTGAGATTATTATTATTAAATTGCCACAATGTGCGAATCAGATTTGCAATCAGTCCCGTAATTTAGGAGTCCATCGCGGACAAACAACGTGACGAGTAATTTTTTAGAGATTAGTATTTCTATAGCTATCGCCCTGTCTCGTATCAGTCGCTGAAGTCGATGTCGGAATCCTCATCGTGTTTGGATCGTATCGTCTTCTTGCTTTGTATGTGCAGGGAGCGCTGTTTGCGTTGTTCCTCTGGTGGTACCGTCAGGTCGCCGTTGTACTCTATTACCTGTGACCTGCAACATTTGTTTGTTGTCTTCATTATATAGTATAAAACAAAGTAGCTGTTGCTGTCTGTCCGTCCCTATTTATGCTTATATCTTTAAAACTACACAACGGAGAAGTAGTTTTTTGAAGTAGTTTATTTTTAATAGATAGAGTGATTCAAGAGAAAGGTTTATAGATATAATACATGTACACCCGTGCAAAGCCGGGGCGAGTAGCTAGTTACATACACTAGCTGCCCCATAATCATAATATCTTTTTAATTTATAGCTTATATGTTATTCTAATGCATAAGCTACATTACTGTAAAGTTTCATAAAAATCCGTTCGGTAGATTTTGCGTCAAAGATTAACAAACATCCATCTATACAACACAAACTTTTATGTTTATAATAGTAATCCTTACTAATATTATATGTGCGAAAGTACTTTCACGCCAAAATTACTGAACCGATTTAAATGAAATTTGGTACACAGATAGTCTAGAACCTGAGAAAGGACTTGGGTTCTTTTTAATCCGAAAAAAGGATTGTAAGGGGTTGAAAAGCTATATGGTAGTATCGACAATACACGCGGACGAAGTCGCGGGAACATCTAGTAAGATATATACTAGTTGCGTCCGCGTAGACATAGTACCTTGAATTGCATAAAATATTTATTAATGCAACCCCAAAAAAACCAAAGAAAAAGTTCCATGATTCTAGCTCAAAAATAACGAATATCCATACAAACTTTCATCCCCTATTTTATTTCTACCCCTATAAACTTTCATCACCTCTTTAAGGGTATCATTTTTACAAACTTTGAATGTCATATTTATTTATATTTAAACAACAGCATCAAGCTAATATAGGTATCAAGCGTCTTTAAAAATGACGATATGTCCATACAACCTTTTATCTCCCCTTTCAACCCCATTACAACCCTTTTTTATGTTATATATATATATATATATATAATAAATAACTGATGTAAGGGGTTGAAAGAGGAAATGAAAAGTTGTACGGGGAAGTACAGGCGGTCCTCGATTTACGTCGTTTCAAGTTACGTCAAACAATGTTTTGACACTATTCCTCAAGACTACGTCATTTGTTTCGATTTCCGGCATATCGGAGAATTCACTTGTCGCAAGGTCAATGTCCGTGAGGGGCGCGGGCGGGGCGCGGTGTCGTCTCGTGCGGGGAATACCCCGCAAATGTCGCTGATTTTGTTTAGTACATTCAGGGACAACGGACAATCAAGACGTAATAAATTAGTTTTTTTGCATCTTTGACAGTTTTTGTGTTTACATACATATTTAAGTGAATTTTAAACAATGCCACCTAAACAAGACAGTAATAATAAAGTGAAGAAGAGAGTAAGAAAGTCAATTACAATAGAGGTTAAATCTAAGATTTTAAAACTCAAAGATCGCGGTTATTCGACTTCATCTATTGGACGAGAACTTAATTTATCACGCACGACGGTACAAACAATATTGAAAGATAAAGAAAAACTCTTAACAGCTCTTCCTTCCGTCTCTTCAAACAGCACTATTATACGCAA
The DNA here is from genome assembly GCF_030625045.1 of Achroia grisella. Lineage (NCBI taxonomy): Eukaryota > Metazoa > Arthropoda > Insecta > Lepidoptera > Pyralidae > Achroia > Achroia grisella. The sequence continues at coordinate 125,822 of NW_026712987.1, read as the reverse complement.
AAGGAATGCTTTAATTTATGAAATGGAAAAACTGTTGTACAATTGGATTCAAGATCAAACTCAGCGACGGGTTCCTCTAAGTTTGGCTATTATACAAAATAAGGCGCTGAGTATTATCAACACACTGCAAAATAAACGTGGCGAGAATAATAGTGACGAAACAAAATGTTTTTCTGCCAGTCGCGGATGGTTCATGCGCTTTAAAACGAGATATTCGTTACATAACATTCGAGTGCAAGGAGAAGCTGCTAGTGCCGATCATGTGGCTGCTCAGAGTTTTCCTGGAATATTAAAGGAAATTATCGAAAGTGGAGACTATTCGCCTAAACAAATTTTTAACGTGGACGAAACTGGTTTGTTTTGGAAAAAAATGCTCTCTCGTACTTTTATATCACAGGAAGAAAAGTCTATGCCTGGATTTAAAGCGGCTAAAGATCGTTTGACGTTGTTATTGGGTTCGAATGTTGAAGGTGATCTTAAATTGAAACCCCTTTTAGTTTATAGGTCTGAAAATCCTCGAGCTCTCAAAAATTACGTGAAGAGTACTCTTCCAGTTATATGGAAGGCTAATCCAAAGGCATGGGTTACATCAATACTTTTTGAAGAATGGTTTACTAAGCATTTTATACCTGAAGTGAAACAGTACTGTTCAAACAATAATTTGGCTTATAAAGCTTTACTTATTTTGGACAATGCTCCCGGCCATCCTGTGCGTATTGCCGATATTGATCCTCAAATCAAAGTCGTGTTCCTGCCTCCCAACACCACTTCGTTGTTACAGCCGATGGATCAAGGAGTTATCGCGTCTTTTAAGGCCTATTATCTCAGGAGAACTTTTTCACAGGCTGTAAAGGCTAATGAAAATGATGGCATGGAGCTGAGAGATTTTTGGAAAAGTTATAATATCCTGCAATGCGTAAAAAATATTGCTACTTCATGGGATGAGGTGACACCCAACAATTTAAAAGGAGTGTGGAAAAAGTTATGCCCATTTTTTTTTGAGCCATCTGAAAGTTCTACATCTACAGATCAACCAAATGTCGATGAGATCACAACTGACATTGTTCATTTGGCTAACCGTTTGCCTAACATTGCAGTTACTACTGATGATATTGATGATCTGTTAAGCTCACATTCGCAAGAACTGACTGATGAAGATCTTATTGAATTGGAGGCACAAGTACAAAAGGAAGCACTCGAGTCACAAGAAATAGCTTCTTCTATTAGTGACTCTGAAAAAGAACTTACACTAAAAAAACTTTCCGTAGCCTTTGCAAATTTGAAGAATGCCATGAAAATTTTTGAAGAAAATGATCCTAATTTTGAGAGAAGTTTTAACGTTAATAACAAAATTTGTGCAGCCTATCACTGTTACCAAGATCTGTATGATAGCAAGAAGAAAGAAGCCAAGCAATCTAGAATTGATAGTTTCTTTAAGCCAAAAGTTTAATTTATTATTTATCATTACATATGTATAAGTTTTATAATTATTATTAAAATTAATAACACACAAATACCAAAAATAACTAGCAATTTCATAAGTGCATAATATATAATTATTTTAAGAACTTACTTTTAATAATAAAGTACGTCCTTTGTTATAAATGCAGTTTTTTTTATTATTTCGAGTCCGTGTGGAACCTAACCCTTGAGTTTTACATGTAAACATATGAAAAAATATGTCTCGACTTACGTCGTTTCGATTTACGTCGCGTATTTCGAGAACCTAACATGCCGTAAGTACGAGGACTGCCTGTATCGTCATTTAATTAATTAAAGCTAGAAAGTTTAAAATTTCGATTTTAGGTTGTTGGTTAAATATAAATAAAAAAAAGGTTCTAAGGGGTTGAAAGGGGACAAGAAAGGTTGTACGGGGAAGTATCATCATTTTTAAAGCTAGAAGCTTAAAACATCGATATTAGGTTGTTGATTATATATATAAATAATAAAAAAGGGTTGTAAGGGGTTGAAAGGGGATATAAAAGTTTGTATGGACGTATCGTCATTTTTAGAACCAAAACTAGACCTGGTAAATATAATATATTTATAGAAAATCTCGCACGAAGTAATTTGGGCTTCTACTCACCTTTAAACAGGCTAATGAGAACTTATAACACTTATTCAAAGAAACATTCATCAGTTGACATATTTAGTAATAGTTATTGCAAATTTCGCAGATATCTCAATAGTATTATAAGTTCTAGTTGAATCAGTACAGGTTTTATATAGGTAGAATTTTAAGTTGTTTTTTATGTTTTGTTAATTGTTAATTGTAAGCACAAATTTGTCACATAAATGTCGTAGTTGCCTATAATTAAGGTTGCGCTTATAGTATAAATAGATTGTAATGTAATATATATTTTTTTTTTTTATTTATTTATTCATTTATTTCAGGCAACTAGGCCCATATTATAAATACCTTATAGACTAACATACATATAATATAATATTTAAAAACTAATACAAAAATATTGTCTGTGTGATATATAATGTAAGAGTGTTGGTGGAAACCTTGTTGGTGACCTAATAAAAAAAAAACCTTGAAACTTATTAAACCGCTATAAAAACTCATCTCACTTGGCCAGCCTCCACTCCAGCATGTCCGTTGAGAAGTCATCCCTGTTCCCGAGGTCTGTGAATCCGACGATGAAGTCCTTGGTTTTGTTGCCGGTCACCAGAGCGATTGTTGGTATCACACGGATCTTTAGACGGGCTGCGGACAGTGATAAGGAGTTGACTATACTAGCTGTGCCTGCGGTTTCACATGCATTTATCCTCACTTCCTTATTAATATAACAAATGTGAAAGGAACTCTGTTCGTCATTCTCGCTTTCACGCCAAAATGTACTGAACCGATTTAAATGAAATTTGGTATACAGATAGTCTAGACCCTGAAGATATAGGCTACTCTAAAATACGAAAAAGGTTTTTTTAAGGATGATTATGATATGGTACACCCGCTTGCGGTAACGGTATACGCTGGCGGGGCACCAGTGGAGGATGATAAGATAAACATGAGGTCAGGTCAGTTAGCACATCGTGACAAATTGATCAGGAATTTATCATGATAGTTTACAGGGAAACCGCGTGGAGGTCAATTGAAGAATTTATTCACATTACTAACTCCCTTCTCCCTCTTCGAAAAAAGGGTTGTAAGGGGTTGAAAGGATGTATGGAAGTATCATTTCATCAAACAGAATTTTAAAATGGCTAAGATGGAGCATTCATAATTTAAGAGCTGTGCTCTTGTCGGAGGAGCTCCTGCTACCTACCACAAACATCTATCAATCTTTTAGCGGTCTAGTCTAGTCTAGTCTATTAGCGTTTAAATGTGACCAGAGGTCTTGTTTTAAACGTGTCCAGAAGTCCTGTTTTTAACGTGTCCAGACGTCCCGTTTTAAACGTGTCCAGACGTCACGTTTTAAACGTGTCCAGACGTCACGTTTTAAACGTGTCCAGACGTCCTGTTTTTAACGTGTCCAGACGTCCCGTTTTAAATGTGTCCAGACGTCCCGTTTTAAACGTGTCCAGACGTCCCGTTTTAAACGTGTCCAGACGTCCCGTTTTAAACGTGACCAGACGTCCCGTTTTAAACGTGACCAGACGTCCCGTATTAAACGTGTCCAGACGTCCCGTTTTAAACGTGACCAGACGTCCCGTTTTAAACGTGTCCACACGTCCCGTTTTAAACGTGTCCAGACTTTTTTTTTTGTTTGACTTTTTGTCTTTTTTTTCGTTTGTTGTTTATATTGTATTTTTTACATTGCACTGAATAAAATACTTTTCTTTCTTTCAGACGTCCCGTTTTAAACGTATCCAGATGTACCGTTTTAAACGTGTCCAGACGTCCGGTTTTAAACTTATATACTCACCAGTAAGGAACGGCGCCCGCTCAGCGTCCAGCTTCACGAACCTCGTCTCCACGTGCTTTGCTGAGAGAATCTTCAGATGCATGTCCACGATTTTGCAACGTTCAGCGCTGCCGCGGTAGAAGTGACACACCTGCAAGTGAATAATACATTTATTTACTGCCCCGGTGGTAGCGGTTTAGCATACCGCTTCACTTCCGACGGTCTCGGGTTCTATTCCGCACACGGTGCAAACATGAGTATGATTGTTTCTATCGGTCTGGGAGTATTCTATGTACACTATGTATGTATTTACAAAAAAAATATCTATGTATTTATGTCAGTTGTCTAGTACCCATAACACAAGTACAACGACCCAGAAGCTGATTGGGGGAAATGGAGTTCAACTTGAAAGCCGATCTAGTGTTATGGGACTTACGCATAACACAAGCTCTGCTTACCTTGGTACTAGATGGCGCTGTGTGAATTGTCCAGGGTTTTTTAAATGGATAACAATGGTACACCCGCCTGCGCTAATGGTATACGCTGACGGGGCACCAGTGGTGGATGATAAGAACATGAGGTCAGGTCAGTTAGCACATCGTGACGAATTCACGAGAAATTTATTACGACTATAATCTGGAGAGGCATAACCATAAAATATTGATAGGGACAATAACGGGACATTGTCCCATAAACAAACACCTGTACACAATAGGTGCTACAGAGAGTCCCCTTCGTCGGGGCTGCTTTGAAGCTGAAGGAACGGCTCCTCACGTAGTTCTGGAGTGCTTGCAGTGGCCACACAAAGAAAACAAATCCTCGGAACGGTGAGGTCGCTCGGTGAAGCCTGTGAAGACACCAGGAGTCTTCTGTGCTTCGGGAGGAGTTTGGCTGGTTACTTTAATAGTCTGGCTCTACACGCACAACGGCCCAAATGAAAGACTAATTGCGGAGACTGGAGTCCAACTTACATTTTACATATTAAAATCACAACATACCACATTGTCACTCTTGTTGCACGTGGTGAAGAATTCCTTCTCGCCATCCAGCTCTGCATATTCACCGTGACCCTGCAAAATATCGCGTGTTGTCAATGTTAATAATTATTTATTAGGAGCATGAGACATTTTAAGTAACATTGTAATATTTCAAGTAATATAGTGATATTTTAAGTAATATAGTAATATTGAAAGTGCAAGTGAAAACCAGCGGCATGTTCACACAGAACATACCATAAAACTGAGCCATTTCAGTACCTATATAAAAAATGTTTATTTTTAAATAGCTGTCCCGGCAAACGTTGTTTTGCCATATAAATTAATAACGCTATAAAAAAATAGGGGTAGATGATAGAAGGGTGAAAATTTAGGATTGTATGTATTTTTGTATGTTGTATCATAAAAAAACTAACTAAAAATTTTGTCTAAAAAATAAATACAAAATTTAGGGGTGGACTACCCCTAACATTTAGGGGGATGAAAAATAGATGGCCGATTCTCAGACCTACTCAATACGCTCACAAAATTTCATGAGAATCGGTCAAGCCGTTTCGGAGGAGTATGGGAACGAAAACTGTGACACGAGAATTTTATATATAAGACTAGTTGTGCCTGCGACTTCGTCCCACTGAAATAATGACATTGACTAAATAAAGAGAAAATTTAATAATCTATTTTATTTTATCCTGTTAAGGTTAAAATTTGTACAAACTTTGAATGTCATAGTTACTTAATAATGCTTGACGCCCTTGGTGGTCCAGGTTTAGCACACCGCCTTTCTTCTGATGGTCGCGGGTTCGATTCCTCGCACGCGCATAATGATTTGTAGTTTTGAGTGGGATTATTTGTATCTGTATGAGTGTTTTCCATGTATGTGTTTAAGAAAAAAATATATATTTATGGATTTGTATCAGTTGTCTAGTACCCATAACAGAGGCTTTATCTAGCTTAACTTGGGTCTAGATGGCGCTGTGTGAATTGTACTGAGATTATTATTACTATAATTTTTTTATGTATATGTATACACAGTGCAAAAAAGTGTATGATATAGAATGATATAGAAAATTGTAAGATGTACATACATTGGCCAACCACTCTTGCTTTTTCTTAGCTCGCTGCTTCATCTCGTTGATACGCTGCTGCCTGATGGCTTCCAGATCACCGCTGTCCAACTGATCCAGCCTGGGGGGGGATAGGATTGTTAGTAATGTGTAAAATCCTAACACTCCCTCTTTATAATACACTAGCTGTGCACGCAGTTTCATTTGTGTGAAATTTATAGCTCATATGTTATTCTGATGTATAAGTTATTACTGTAAAGTTTCATGAAAATCCGTAACGTTCGCAGTATACGCTGGCGGGGCACCAGTGGAGGATGATAAGAATGTGAGGTCAGGTCAGTTAGCACATCCTTGGTTTGTTGTTTGGTTTCACACACAAAGGTGATTGTTAGTAATGTGGACTGATGATCAATGAGATCAAGCACTAGCAATATACCATGTCAAGTTGACTTCCACACCGTTGTCCCTGGAAACCATCATGATAAATTCTTGTTGAATTTGTCACGATGTGCTAACTGACCTGACTTCATTCTCATCTTATCATCTTCCACTGGTGCCCCGCCAGCGTAAACCGTTAGCGCAGGCGGGTGCACCATTACATTATCATCCATAAAAAACCATGGTTATGTTTATACTGTTTCCATGGGACGATAGCCATAGTTTGCTGTATACATATTTTAATATTACAGTGTTCCTTCTACACCACCTGTAAATCTCCATTGCTTCAAACATACACTTCAAAGTTATGAGAAATAAAACACTTTACTGCATGACAAAGGTGTAAGGGGATCGCATACCTATGAATATGGTAACCACTTACCATTAGATGGGCTGTATGCTTGTTTGCCACTATAGAAGTATAAAAAACTAATGGAAAGGTCTCGACTATTGACAAATATATAATTGTTGCTTGCCCGATAGGGTGTAACTGTTGATACATATAATATATAATTATGTTGTTATACCACCTACAAAAAAAAATGTATCCACACAGTTAGCAATAAAGATATATTCTATTCTATTCTATCATTTACCATCAGCCATACTACCAGCTCGTTTTCCCACTAGGTGAAAAAAAATGGTAACAACATTACATAGTATAAAGCAAAGTAGCTGTCGCTGTCTATCCGTCCCTATGTATGCTTAAATCTTTAAAACTATGCAACGGATTTTGAAGCAGTCTTATTTAATAGATAGAGTGATTCAAGAGGAAGGTTTATATATATAATACATGTACACCCGGGCGAAGCCGGGGCGAGTAGCTAGTAATACAATAATAACCTGGCGAGGTTTTCTCGAGAGACTACAGCATGGGGTTTTTCAAGAAGGGTATATCAAGGTTTATTAAGGGTCGGCAACGCGTATGTGACACCCCTGGTGTTTCAGGCATCCATAGGCTACGGTAAACGTTTACCATCAGATGGGCCGCATGTACTATATAGTTTGCCACCTAAGTGGTATAAAAAATAAAAAGAATATCTACCGTTCAATCTCATCATCCAGTTGCTTCTCAACATTCTTTGCGACTTGCTGAATAATCTGCTCCATGGCTCCACAACCTGAAATGTTACATCCATACTCACAAACATTCGTGCTTATAATATTACTAAGATAAATACAAAAAAAAGAAAAAAATACGTTCATAAGCGGCTAAAATGTACATGAATAAATTATTTCTAATTTAATTTAATATTATTTTCGTGAAGTGGTCCCACTGTCACCAAGTCAGAATCTTATAATGATCCAGGAGTAATTGAGGGAAATTCTCAAATATAGGAAAGTATTAAGGGACCCTGGAGATTTCTACTTTTGTCGATTTGTAAACCTTTTGAGTCTGCTCTCCGCGGTCAGAAACGAGAATAATGATTTAAATTGTCGGCGAAACGGTGACCTCATCCCATCATCTGATAATAAACCTATGAATTAAATGAAACACACCTAATATATCAATGAAAAAACAAGTCCAATGGCTAGATATCTAAACAAATAATTAATATAACACTTCACATTAGTAATTTCACTTAGATTTCAGTGTAATTATATTTGAAATGAAAAATTGGAAAGTGAAAAGAAGTACATACGAAGAAACAAATGCAAAATAATATAACCAGCACAGATTAAAAAGACTTACGGTACACAGGTAACTTTTTTTTATTTAATATTTTACGGCTCTGGACACAAGTCCCTTTTAGCCCAATTTCAATTTCTTCACAGTGTTGGAAATAAATTTATATAAAGTCTTGAATAGTGCAGGCCTTGATAAAATCTCTTCTAGAGACTGTGGTACTTCATTACTGTGCTCTTGAATCTCGTGAATGAGTAATAATCTGTCTAGTCCGTAAGGTAACTTTTAAGCGGGGTTGCCTACTCTATAACATATGTTCGACGAGTACATATATCTATACATATAACCATACTCCTTCCTTTAGAACTTACAGAAAAGGTAAGCAAAGAAGTCACAGTAAAAATTACATTTATTGATCTTTGATTAGTCAAAGATAAATAAATGTAATCTGTATATACTATAATAAATACATATATAAGATACACATACCTATATAAGTATAAAAACACCAGAATGGGTATAATTCAACATACAATGGATAAATCGAAAGGTTTTGGTGTTCGAGTATATTTTCATCTTTGTACTACATTTTATTATTTTGCACAAAATTTTTACTCATAAAATCCTGTATGGAAATATAAGTTAAATTTAATACAAAGACGATAAGACAAATTGACTTGGTAAGAAGATGTTAAAAGTTTTAAGGTTGGCAATTCTAATCAATGTCGTGTAGTATTTTGTCTGTGGCATACTGTGAATTCAAATTGTTATCTGTATATTTTGTAGTATTCTGAAAAAAAGTATCCTGATATACTTTTTGTTTATATTACAGTTTCAACTTTATTTATTAATTGTTTAGTTAATATAGAAAGGACTAAAGGCACTAAGTAAATATGATACATTTTTACCTTGTGCCATTAACCCGTTTTAAAACCTGTTCTTTAGTCAATGTATTTTATAATTTACACTTATCTCTGTAATGTAGAATGTGGTAAACGTTATATACTTGTGTAACACACAGATAATAGAATATCAATTACGTATATATAAAATTATAATCATCGTTTTTATAATAAGTGACAGTGAAACCGCTGCGATGTATTCAGACGCTGCGCTCCAGGAACAGATTGCCACAAAGTGTGTTGTGAAGGAGGAGTTCGTGAACTGCGTGGGGCAGTCATCAGAATGTTTGCAACATTGTAGCGACAGTAAAGAGCGGGTGGTTCCGCTGCACGAGTCTCCAGAGTACCACACAGCAAGGGACACGGGACAGGACACTGAACAGTCGAAACTCGATAGACTTAAGCATGGAGTTGACAGACCTGCAGCTGTGAAGACGGAGAAGGACCTGACCGACTCGGCAGAAGAGTATCAAATGCCTTCTGTCAATATTTACGACGACCTTCTGGATGTGTGTGAGCACCAAAGGATGAAGAATGAGTTGATTACAGGAGTTGTTAGTGATTTAAACACTGAGCCTGCTTTTGTATTATATAATGAGCATGATGTGTACAAATTAGATCACCAGGAAATTAATGTAATGTCGGATAAGGGTAATTCATGTGATGTATGCAGAGCGACATTCCAGTTGCCTGTTGCTCCTCTAGAAGGCCAGGTATCAGGACATAGTGCTCAGAAACCACACTCGTCAACTAATCATAACATACTCTCTACATCTGACTCACATTTGAAGGACAACCAGCTTGTAAATAAGCCATATACTTGTGATGTATGTAAAAAGAGTTTTAGAACGAAAAAAATATTGAAAAAACATCTAATCACACACAGCGATGAGAGGCCGTACAGCTGTGGTGTGTGTGGTAAAAGTTATAAAAGAAAGCCGCATTTGAAAATGCACTTGATGATGCATAACGGTGAGAAGCCATTCCATTGTGATTGCTGTACGAAATGTTTTAACACGAGGCAATCGTTAAACAAACACAAATTCACACATATCGATCAGAAACCGTACAGGTGTGATGTATGTGGAAACTGTTTTAAGACAAATTGTGCGTTGAAGTCACACCTGTTAAGACATACTGAACAAAGGATCACTTGTAATGTATGTGGGAAAGGTGTAACACGACAGTACTGGAAACGTCATATGTTTGCACATACTGGTCAAAAGGTCTACAATTGTCGTTTGTGCGATAAGGGTTGTAACACAACTCAACAGTTAAAACAACATCTGATTACCCATGATCCTTCAAAGTTATATACTTGTGACACATGTAAGAAGCGTTACAAAACAAAAAAATCCTTCGAACAGCATTTGCTCACACACATCCAAATGAAAAACAAGTTTTACCGTCACTTTATATATTCCGATTCACCACAGAGTGAAAAAATTGAAAATTTGTTAATTTTATACAAAAAATATGACATTCAAATATCCAACTTCTGTGAGGATATGAATTCTGACTGAGTTTTTTATGATAATAAATATTTATGTATGGACACTGGTGGCAATTTGAAGTGGACTGTAGGGAAAAAAATAGATAATGTAAAAACTTGACGTTCATAAGAGCCTAAAATGTCCTACATGAATAAATGATTTTTGAATTTGAATTTGAAATTAAACACTTTCATTGAAGCACTTTTGAATAGTCATTACATTTTTTTTAATCTACCGCTCGTTCGGAAAGCTGTCTCATCACAAGAAGAAAGAGCAAGAAACTTGCGTGTTGCTCTTTTAAATAATTTTATTATTACTTTACATTTTTAAGTTTAAGTGTGTGATTACAAACTATCAATTAGCACTAATTCAAATAAAACTTCAAATTCAAATTAAAAAATCATTTATTCATGTAGGACATTTTAGCGGCTTATGAACATCAAGTTTTACATTATAATTTTATTTTTTTCCCTACCTACTTTACAGTAATATAGCTTACGCATCAGAATCACACATAGGCTATATTTTATACTAGCTGACTTCATCTGTGAGGAATTTATGTTTATCTTTTTAAAATAAAAGTAGCCTTATTACATCAGCCACCTGCCAATAAGAGTCCCGTCAAAATCGGTCCAACCATTTCAGAGATTATCGGGAAGACAGACAGACAGACAAAAATTGTAAAAAATGTTATTTTGGTTATGTACCGTATTTATATTCATGGTTGGTAGAAATGGTTATTTCAATATTACAAACAGACACTCCAATTTTATTTATATGTATAGATTAAAGAGACTTCTGTATAAATGTGTTATAGTAGGATATGATGTTATCACCTTATTTTTGCATTCATTACCTAATTTGTTACATGTTATAAATGTTTTACCAAATAAATGTTTTATTGATATTCTTTTGAGTTTTAAGTTATTTTTATAGTTGATAATGTAATGGTGCACCCGCTTGCGCTGACGGTATACGCTGGCGTGGCACCAGTGGAGGATGATAAAAATATGAGGTCAGGTCAATTAGCACATCGTGACAAATTCACCAAGAATTTATCACGATGGTTTCCAGGGAGAACCGCGTGGAGGTCAACCTGACATAGTACATTGCTAGCAAGATCATTACTCCACTTTATTTTTGACTACTCTAGTATTGTTGTCCGCAGCTGGCCTTTACAGCTTCTCCGGACGATAGGGGTCGAGTGCAGATGGCACTCCAAACCAAAGGAAGGATTTATGGTGCGGCTGAAGGACAACTCCCGCCTGACGTATACGAAGGGCACCGCTAGGGGTTCGAAAATCGGCTCAGCTCGTAATATCGATCCCCGTTTGAATTGTAAGGGGGTTCAATCGGAGGGAGCCGAAGCAAGTTCATTATTCTACATTACTCACAATCCCCTTTCCCCCAGACGAAACAGTCCTATACCATGTGCGCTGTAGCATGGTGCTGGTGAGTTTCATTAATGTATCGTTTCACTCTTAACTTTTAAGAGTGATTTTACCCCCCCGATTTACAAATTATGACTTAGTATTTCAGCTTTACCACATTCGTGATGTATTAAATAATTACTAACTGTATTAACTTTAATAAATTGTTAAATTTAAAATTAGTAACTATCATACGCGCCATGCTACAGCGAACACAGTACAATTGACATATCTAGTACATTGTATTAAACATGTATAACATTTATTTGAAAAGAATACAAGCTGAGTTTCAGTTGTTCTCATCTCGAAATCATTCCTAACTGATATATCTTAAGAGTCTGTAATATACCTACATGAATAAAGATAGTTAGAATTTTGAAAATTTTGAATTTACTTTACTTTTTGTATTGTAAAACTTCGAGTTAGTGATTCGAGATTTGGTTTAAAAAGTACTTGTATCCAGAGTCGTAAAACACATTTATAAAATAAAATGGTATCTTACGACAGTCGGCTGTTAATGTCAATGTCAGTTGGTATTAAACCCTTCAGATGTGCTTTAGATATATTTTAGTGCCTGAAATGTAGAGTACGCAATACTAGTGACTGTGTGAAAATATATAGCCTGACGTGATGTGAAGTGATGGTAACCTTTCCTATCGTGTATTATTCAATCTCTTTTCTAATAAGAAATTAGAATAAACAAGGATCTAATTAGCCAAAGTTATAATTGGTACGTCTACCTTAAGTGATAATAAACAATTCCTTAGCCATCGCGTATTTGTTTTTTTTTTCGTCGAAACGCTCCGAGGTTATTATAATAGGTAAGTATTTGTGTAATAATAAGTATGAATAAATCTATTAGTTCTTATAATAGTATATGTTGATAGGATAGTTTGTCGAGTCCCTTGTAAATTATGTAAGGTCATTGCCGAGACTTTGTACTTTGGCCCTACCTTTATTATATTAATTATCATTAAATCTGTGTAGCTATCAAATTAATTAGTTGTAATAGTATTAATAATATATATGTAATAGTATTTATCCAAATACTTTAAAGATAATTAAAAAAAAATATGCTGATAACAGGCAGTAGTTTTTTTCTTAATGGATTAATAAATGGTACACTCACCTGTGCTAAAGGTATATCTCAGAAGGTTATTGTGACAAATTCATTGGGAAGTAACCAATATTATTGACAGCAACTTGGTGCTCTGTTATTCGTGGTATTTGTGCTGGTTTGTTATTGCAGATGAAAAAGAAATTTATAAGGGATGTATGGGTGTAGTTACCTTTGCCTTTCTTAAAGGATATGTGGAACAAAAAAATTAAAAGAAACTTATTTTGTATTCTCTGTAAAGAGAATTTCTACAATCTATCTAAAATTGTATTTATTCCATAGTAATATTATAAAAGCGAAAGTCTGTCAGGTCTGTCAGGTCAAAACTACTGAAACAATTTAAATAAAATTTGGTACACTGATACTTTAGATCTTGGCAAAGGACAGGGTAATTTTTAATGCAAAAAAGGGTTGAAAGGAGAAATAGAAAGGTTTTAAAGCTAGTAGATTTTAGGATGTTGATGAATAATAAATAAACATGACATTCAAAGTCTGCCTCAACCCTCAAGGGGGTATACAATAGGGGATGAGAGTTTGAATAGTAATTTGTAGGTTAGTTCTGGAGCTGCAAGGATGCAACTTTTTTCTTTAGTTTTTTATAATTAGCTTGAATAGTTTAAACGGTACCCAAGGTCAGTATTCCAGGTGGGTGAAGTCGGGCACAGTTTAGGAAAAATTACATTTGGCAGAATTCCAAAGTATTGTCACTAAAATTATGTTTTTCCTGTAAAACTGAGATGTTCTAACTCAAGTTTTTATATTTCTACATTAGACACTGTCATTACCTTGAGGTTATTCATATTTATGTTTCACTAGTTCATCCTGCGACTTTGTCCACATGGAATTTATCTTTATTTTTCTAAAATAAAGGTAATCTAAGTTACTCCTTATTACATCTGCTGCCTGTTAAAAAAGTCACCTCAAAATCGGTCCAGCCATTGCAGAGATTAGCCGGAACAAATGTACAGACAGACAGACAAAAATTGTAAAAAATGTTTTTTGGTGTATGTACCATATTTATATTCATATGCATGTAGTAAAAACTTATTTCAATATTACATACAGAAACTCCAATTTTATTAATATGCATCGATTATGATGTGGTGGGGTGAAAAAGAAAACATGACATCACACACTTTCACAAGGGACAGAGGGCCTCGCAGTGGGTAAGGCGAAATCTTTACCCTTCTTAAGGGCCAAACAAATTTTTATAAGAGGCCCCGCTAAGGCACGCATCTGGGTTTTAGAATGACAATACAAAAATTAATACACTTATTTTTTATCATCAGATTAGTCACAGCGCTAAATAATTACAATCTACATATTACAAACAAAATCGGTACAATTACAATGTATAATTGAAATGGTTGACTTAAAATAATTATGTAATATATTGTAACTTAATTTAAGATAAGATTATTCCAAGATATAAATAATATATATTGTACTGTATTTAAATATTTAAATAAATAAAATGCTAAATTGCGCTTCACATATAATTAGGCCGTTCCCGCCATTTTTAAAAAAACAGGCTCTGTCAACTGCACAGAGTACGTTATGAACAATATTAATTATGCCACAGACTATATACTACATATATATTAATAAATGGAGAACTATTTGGAGATGTGTCGACTTCAACGTTTCTAGAACGAATGCTGAACGCAGTGCTCCCTCGGGTGCGCCCCCTACCGCGCTCACGCAGCGACGGAAGTTGTAGTGGGGAGAATTTAGTCATTTTTGCTACCAATAATCATGACGATAACATAAGATAGATATCTGTACTTGCTATCTGCTGTACTACACAATTAATTACTACAGCCCAATCTTATCACTAAACTGGCCAATCATTCTTTAATTCAATGGAACGGATTGTATAATTCATGTAATGATTTTAAGCCCAGTTTTAGTACCTCTATAAATCCACAATATAATCTTTTGTTAGAGTTCACATATAGATATTAAAAGACGGTAGTTTGTGTTTAGTACTAATGAAGTATCCAATGTAAGGATTATTACAAATATTGTAAATAGCGCCATCTAGTATTTATAGACCAACCTATTACACTGACTTCGGTCTATAAATACTGAGGTCGGTAGTTGAATAATCCCCTTTCGTTGGGTGAGCCGCGGCATTCAGTCGACGAGCGCAGAACGTGCCGGTTGTGTTTTGGATACTAAAGTGAATTGTATTAGGAATGGGTTTATCCCGGTCTTAGTTGGGCCTGGAGGGAAGCTGCAAGTAGTGAAGGTGAGTGTTAATGCATTCTAAAGGGGCCTTTTAAACCTACACCCGTGTCACAAGTCACGGGCGCTACTTGGGGTTTCTCTTGCGGTAGCCGACTTCAAAGCCTAAGTCGTCATCCTAATTAGTGCTTCTTACACTTTACATAGTACAAAATGAAGTTGTTTCCTCTGTATATTTTATTTTATTCATAATTGCACATGCATCATGCATCATAATAATTTTACATATAGATAACAAATTAATAATACACACATGGACGCTGTTCCACGAGTGTAACAGTTTCATAGATGACACTGCATATTTTAAACTGCACAAATAATTTCAATACAGTTTTCAGCAATAGATAGTGATCCAAGAGGAAGATACATATAAATAAAATTGGAGTGTCTGTTTGTAATATTGAAATAACCGTTTTATACTACATGCATATGAATATAAATACAGTACATAGACCAAAATAACATTTTTTACTATAATTTTTGTCTGTCTGTCTGTCTCTCCGTTTGTTCCGGCTAATCTCTAAAATGGCTGGACCAATTTTGATAGGACTTTTTTTGGCAGGTAGCTGATGTGGTAAGAATAGAATAGAAAATCATTTATTTAAATAAACTCACATTGAAGCACTTTTGAATGGTCATCACATTTTTTTAATCTACCGCTGATGTGGTAAGGAGAAACTTGGCTACTTTTATTTTAGAAATAGCACTTTAAAGACGCGGAAGGACTCATAGAACGCATAATCATTTTAATGATAACATAATCGGACGAATATGCGAAAAAAGTGATAACGACCTCAAATCAATATTGAAATATTTGTGACGAGTGAAATTTGTATGATATGAAATGATCAGAAAATTTCATGTCATTGTCGGTTCGATGACAGAATCATGCTCTCGCTCTTTCACTTGATTCATTCATTTACCAGTTGAATTCTTTCAACTCGAGTTGGCAGAATTCAACTCGAGATAACTCGAATTATGCGCAACTTGCGATGACACATTTCTAAAAATTTCGATTTGTAGGTACAATTTATGTTTAATTAAATAAAATTACTGATCTACGTCATCATACAAGTAGTCGTTAATCAACTGTCGTATGTATCAGTCTTATATGCTTATAGGGAAGCTGTCTCATCACAAGAAGAATTAGCGAGAAACTTGTGTGTTGCTCTTTTAAATAATCCTTGTAAGTTTACATTTACAAGTCGAAACGTATGAATACAAACTACCAACCAGCACTAATTTATTTGGGTCCAATATAAATATACAGTAAGATTAAATCAGTCGTAGTGATGAGGACTTAGTAACCTGTAACTTGTGTTTCAGAATGCTGGACAGTATGTAAGGGTGGCAAGGACGAGGGGGTGGGGGCATCAGCATGGCGGTGGGGGAGGCGCGGATACCGCCCCTACTGCGCGAAGAAATAACGCACACTCACCAGGGTAAGTCAGTCAGTAATCAATCTGTCTGAAAAAAGATTTAAATGTCATATAAAACACTTCCTTTGTAAAAATACTTATAATAAAATTAAAGAGTTCATTAATGATAATAATGTTTTTATAGAAAAACTTAAAATCCATAGCGCTGACAATATTATCTGATTGCACTAATAATGAGTGCGTAGCGGTTTCTATGTTGATTATCGCATGCCTCTTACTTGTTATACTGTAATTATTTATATAAAAAAACATCTATTCAAAAGAGCAACACACAAGTTTTTTGCTCGTTCTTCTTGTGATGAGTCTGTGTACCGAATGAGTGGTAGAATCAAAAATATGACTATTCAAAAATACTTGTAATGAGTTTCTTTGAATAAAGATTATTTCAATTTCAATTTCTAATCCAGCATTTACCAACATTATTCTGAACGGACGGTAGATTTGAGATTCATGTCAAAATTAAAATTCAATATATCTATATTCATGTAGGTCTATTACAGACTCTTATGATATGTCAAATCTACCGTCAGTTCGGAATGATTTCGAGATGAGAACTGACAAGAAACTCAGCTCGTATTCTTTTCAAATAAATGTTGTGCATGTTTACAATAATACAGATTCATTTAAATTCAAATTTGGGAGAATAGAGTGACCACCAGCATATGATATTGCAGATATCATAAGAGTCTATAATAGACCTACATGAATAAAGATATTTTGAATTTGAATACAAACATGATGACTTTCCTAGATCGGGTTTTTGACGTCCTCGGTGGTCTAGCGGTTTAGTATACCGCTTTAGGTTCGATGGTCGCGGGTTCAATTCCTCGTTCGGTACGAACATTCACAATGTTGTATTTTATTATATACTAGCTACTCGGCCCGGCATCACACGGGTGTACATGTATTATACATATAAACCTTCCTCTTGAATCATTCTATCTATTGAATAAACTCGCTTCAAAATCCATTGCGTAGTTTTAAAGATTTAAGCATACATAGGGACAGACAGCGACAGTTATTTTGCTTATGACTATGTAATGACTAGGTACTCGCCCTGGCTTCGCCCGGGTGTACATGTATTATCTTATATATAAAATTCTCGTGTCACAGTTTTCGTTCCCATACTCCTCCGAAACGGCTTGACCGATTCTCATGAAATTTTGTGAGCGTATTGAGTAGGTCTGAGAATCGGCCAACATCTATTTTTCATCCCCTAAATGTTAGGGGTAGTCCACCCCTAAATTTTTATTTTTATTTTAAGGCAAAACAACGTTTAGCGGGACAGGTAGTTTATATATATAAACCTTCCTCTTGAATCACTCTATCTATTAAAAAAAAGCCGCTTCAATATCCACCCGGATCGGAAATTATAACTACCTACTGCAAGTTGAAACTCCCGACCCCAATGTTACGAGACTGTAATTAACCACTGTGCCGTGACCTCATTAGATTGTTTCCGTTAAATAAATTATAATTATTTATTAATGCAATTAATATTTATAATTGTGTTTGTCAGTGATTACTATTATTATAAAATGATGTAATGTTTATCTGGAGTAATGATTTATTATTCAATTAATTAATTATACACCGAGGTTACTGGTGACCCGGGGGCTGGTCGCGACTTTGCCCAGAACATATATCCTTACTAATATTATATACTAGCTACTTGCCCCGGCTTCGCACGGGTGTACATGTATTATTAATATTCTAAATTACGATTACTTGAATGACGAGCGTGCATGGCAATAGTTGTTCATGCACTGAATTTTCATTTAATGTTAGACATAGACACCTATATAAATATACATTGTAAATAAACTGGCTTTAAAAAAATAAGTAATTCAATTGAGTTTCTTGCCAGTTCTTCTCAATTGGATCTATACACTGAACTGGACGGTGGGGAAAAAATAAAAATTATAATTTAAAACTTGACGTTCATAAGCGGCTAAAATGTCCTACATGAATAAATGAATTTTGAATTTTATAAATAATGACTAGGTACTCGCCCCGGCTTTGCCCGGGTTGTACCTTCCTCTTGAATCACTCTATCTATTAAAAAAACCGCTTCAAAATCCGTTGCGTAGTTTTAAAGATTTAGACGAAAGTAACTCTGTTTGTCGTGTCTGTCTTTCACACCAAAACTACTAAACCGTTGTATGTCAGTTCTGTTCCCCGTTGATACAAAGAGCCAATACCCTAGTATGTTGCATATACTCGATATGCCATTTTGGATTACAATGCCCTGATGGCAACAGCATGTGCTGGTCCTTTTTTTTATAACACAGGAGATAGGTGAGCCGCATGCTCACCTGATGGTAAGTGATTACCGCCGCCCATGAGCACCCGCAACACCAGGGGAATTGCAAGTACGTTGTCGGCCTTTTAAAAAGGAATGAGCTCTTTTCTGGAAGGTTCCAGAGGAGTTTCTACAAAGTCTAGCTCTTAATATATCTCTTTGGAAAAATCTCCTTCAGGGACCACTACTATATCTGATTTGTTGGTAAAAGTCACAGAATCACCGAAGCCCGCCGGGGCATCGAACGGCCACCAATCGCTGAGCCATGGGACCACCGTGGCGACGTCGCTGGTGGCGGGCGCCGCTGCCGGGGCCATTGCGAAGACTGTTATAGCGCCGCTGGACCGCACCAAGATTAACTTTCAGATCTCGTATGTATTTTTTTTAAAACAACTAACGTTTCTGACAGCCGTCTTGGTCTAGTGGTTTAGCATACCGCTTTATTAACCAATGGTCGCGGGTTCGATTCCTCGCACGGTACAAACATTTGCGTTACAACTACCGTTAGCAATAATAACGTGTGTGGTATTTGTCAGGAAGACTTTATATTCGACTATTAGTTCTTATTAATGGGTCCTCCAGGTCCCGTTACCGACGGTTCTCTCCCTTTACTAATAACGGTGTGTAGTGTTGGTCAGTTAGTCGATTTACTTGTAATGGGTCCTCCAAGTCCCGTTAGGGACGATCCTCTCCCTTTACTAATAACGGTGTGTAGTGTTGGCCAGCTAGTCGATTTACTTGTAATGGGTCCTCCAGGTCCCGTTACCGACGATCCTCTCCCTTTACTAATAACGGTGTGTAGTGTTGGCCAGCTAGTCGATTTACTTGTAATGGGTCCTCCAGGTCCCGTTACCGACGATCCTCTCCCTTTACTAATAACGGTGTGTAGTGTTGGCCAGCTAGTCGATTTACTTGTAATGGGTCCTCCAGGTCCCGTTACCGACGATCCTCTCCCTTTTCTAATAACGGTGTGTAGTGTTGGCCAGCTAGTCGATTTACTTGTAATGGGTTCTCCAGGTCCCGTTACCGACGATCCTCTCCCTTTACTAATAACGGTGTGTAGTGTTGGTCAGCTAATCGATTTACTTGTAATGGGTCCTCCAGGTCCCTTTAGCGACGATCCTCTCCCAATAATGATTTCTGGTCTTTTTTGCAAGACTCTATATAAGACTACTAGTTATTATTAATGGGGCTTCCAAGTCCCATTAGCGATAATATTCTTCCTTTACTAATTACTTTCCTTTCCTCCAGGCTCCATTACCGACGCTCTCCTTCCTCTAATAAAAACGGTTTCTGGTCTTTGTCAGCCAGACACCATATTTGAACACTAGTTCTTATTAATGGGGCCTTCAGGTCCCGTTAGCGAAAATTCATTCTCTCCAATAATAACGGATTCTGCTGTTTGTCAGCAAGACGCCATACTCGACCACTAGTTATTATGAATGGGTCCTCCAGATCACTTTAGCCACGATCTCCTCCCCCCAATAATAACGGCCTGTGGTGTTCGCCAGCGAGACCCCGTACTCGTGGCGCGCGGCGTGGTGCTTCCTGCGGCAGTCTGCGGCGCGCGAGGGGCTGCGCGCGCTGTGGCGCGGGAACTCCGCCACCATGGCGCGCATCGTGCCCTACGCCGCAGTGCAGTTCACCGCGCACGAGCAGTGGAAGAGGCTGCTCGGCGTGGACTCGCCGCAGGCCGCGCGGTGAGTGTACCACTTGCAGCGAGCAGCTCACCACGCACGAGCAGTGGACGAGGCTGTTCGGCGTGGACTCAGCGCAGCAGAGGAAGATCTCCTTAGCCATCTCTCATAATTATACCTCTCTAGCTATGCATGCGGTTTCAGCCGTGTGAAATTTATAACCTATATTTTATTCTGAAGTATATTGTTTTTTTTTTAAATAAATGGTATCCTATGTTCATTCTGATACCTCCAAGAACATGTGCACAAAATTTCATGATGATCGGTTTAGTAGTTTTTCCGTGAAAGCGTAACAAACATGCCTACTGTCACATTTATATGTTAACAATGTCGGTCGGTACGTGCAGGGCGCACCCGGCGCTGCTGGCGCTGGCCGGCTCGCTGGCGGGCGTGACGTCGCAGAGTATGACGTACCCGCTGGACCTGGCGCGCGCGCGCATGGCCGTCACCAGCGCGGACCACTACCGCACGCTGCGCGCCGTCTTCACCACCGTCGTCCGCGAGGAGGGCGTGCGCACGCTCTACAGGTATGACGTCGCAGAGTATGACGCACCGCCGGACGACGTTTATTACGAACAAACTTTTGATTAGTCACTTTTACAGTTAAGGAAACCGGTCGCTATAAGGCTATATTGAATAGATTATAAATATATGTGATACTAGCTTTTGCCCGCGGTTTCGCTCGCGTTAAGAAGTATTATTATTAATTAGGTATAGTTTTTATGGCTTTACTTTTTTTCCTTTCTTAGAGGATGCCTACGTCATAGTAGCTTTATGCATGCAAAGTCTCAGCCCGATCAGTTTAAATTTGACAAAGTTTCATACAAACTCTCATCCCCCATTTTATCCTCTTAGGGGTGGAATTTATCAAAATCCTTTCTTAAGGGATGCCTACGTCATAGTAGCTTTATGCATGCAAAGTCTCAGCCCGATCAGTTTAAATTTGACAAAGTTTCATACAAACTCTCATCCCCTATTTTATCCCCTTGGGGGTAGAATTAATCAAAATCCATTCTTAGCGGATGCCTACGTCATAACATCTACCTGCATGTCAAATTTCAGCCCGATCCGTCCAGTGGTTTGGGCTGTGCGTTGATAGATCACTATGTGAGTCACCTTCTGTTACTACTTGCAGAGGTTACTGGGCGACCGTGCTGGGCGTGATCCCGTACGCTGGCGTCTCCTTCTACACGTATGACACTCTCAAACACAAATATTTAGGTGAGTTCTATCTTTTTAATTTATAAAGTGGTTCCTTATTCGACTTCGACGCAACTTATACATCCTATCACTCCTCTACAGTACCCTATCACTCCTTTACAGCTTCCTATCACTCCTTTACAGTACCCTATCACTCCTTTACAGCTTCCTATCACTCCTTTACAGTACCCTATCACTCCTTAACAGCTTCCTATCACTCCTTTACAGTACCTGGAGAAATGGGTGGTAGCGGGTAAGGTAAGTGGACTGTATGGAATTGAAATAAAGGGGGATGCACAGTACGTACCTGCGACTGTAGAGCGGGTGTATTCTTGCACAGCTGCTGCACTCGATGAATACTAAGTTTAACACAGGCACGCACACAAAGTTACTTATTGTTAATGTCAATATTATATTAATTAATTTAAAGCGGAGCGGTTGGGACGAGATGTCACCATTCACGTTAGTAGACGAGGTCGTCGGGCGACCTCAGTTGACATACTGTGCGCGGGAAAGGGATTAGGATATGGGGAATAATACCATACCACTTGATATGTTTATAAATGGCGCGAACATCCTCCCCCGCCTTGAGAAACTAAGGGTTTCTCAAAGAAAATACAAAGAAGAGCAATATATGAAGCGGATGTACATTATAGTATATATTCCTAACATACTTATAATTAGTTATAGAGCGTAATATAATAAGAAAAACTTAATAGAATACACCTAGCGGTAAATAATAATTAAATGCGGTTTATAAGAAAAATAGAGTTTATTGAGAAGGTAAAGGGCTTAATTTAACGATTGGTCGCTTGAGCAAACCATTTTGAGTTTTAACAGATGCTACGCGAGCAATACCATCTGAGTCTGGATATATTTTCACAATGATACCCATTGGCCACCGCAGTGGTGAGACGTTATCATCATGTATAAGCACTACAGTACCAACCTTAACATTGTCTGTATTCTTAAACCACCGTTGGTGAATTAAAGAACGAAGAAGAATGGCACCTGTGTGACAGTTAACGCGGTGAAAATGATCTATTATTAAGGAAGTAATATGGTCGCGCTTAGGCAATAAAACGGGATGTTTTGCCTCGAAAGGTAAGTTAGCATTTAATAATATACCTATCCTAATTATGCCATCGTCATCAATAAAAAGATCTAATTTACGCAGAGTTCCAGTAGGTAAATTACCCTTTTTAAGATCACTAATAACATGAGAAAAATGAGCGACCTCAATTGCTGTAAGTATATATTTTTCAGCGATATTTAAATGAGCGGTTTCAATATATTTAGAGCGGGGCAATACGCGTATAAATCGCAGTATATAAATAGTAATTCGTAATAATTTGTTCCAGGATGAAACTTTAGATGCAAGATCACAAAGCGGTGAGACTACAGTATTGGAAGCAGCTGTAACGAACGTCTTAGTATTATATTCAGGTAAGTTTTCATATTTTTCAGGTGTAAATGACTCTACCGGCCAAGAGCAGACGGGGCTACTCAGCCACGCGGGACCGTTCCACCACAACTCATGGGTAAGTAATTGTTTAGGCAGTAAACCTCTTGAAAGACAGTCGCTTGGATTATTGAATCCAGCCACGTGATAGAAATGTTTTGATTGTAAATTTTCCTGACATTTAGCCACACGATTGCTAACGAAGATATTCCACCGATGTGGTGAAGAATGAATCCATGAGAGTGCAATTTTCGAGTCAGAAAATGCATAGACGTTCTGTACAGACGTGCGTGAAGAGTAAGCATCGTAAACTAGTTTAGTTAGTTTAGACATTAAAACGGCGGCGCAAAGTTCTAGTCGCGCAAGTGAGACTACCTTAACGGGTGCGACTTTTGATTTCGCACAGACTAATCTCACGTATATATTGCCTGCGGGATCTGTCACATGTAAGTAAATAACGCAGCCGTAAGCTTTTAAACTAGCATCCGAAAACGCAACGATATTTATTATACAGTCTTGCGTGACAGATAAATGACGCGGTATTTTTAAATTAGCAAGAAGCGGTAATTGTTGTTTAAATGTAGTAAAAATAGCGGTTATATTTGTCGGAGGTACATCATCCCATCCGACTTTCTGCAGCCAAAGATCTTTAATAAGTAGTTTAGCGGTAAGTACGACAGGCGCAGCAAAACCTAATACGTCCCATAATCGGGCAATTAGGGAAAGTATGGTACGTTTTGTACACAAGCGGTCATCACAATTGATTTTAAAAACGAAAATATCATCTTGCGGGTTCCATTCGAGCCCTAATATCTTAAGGGACTCACGTCTATCAAACTCAACTTGCTGTGCAAGTTTCAGCGGTGTAGGAATGCTCTCTAGTAGGTTCTTTGAATTACTAGACCATTTAACTAATTGAAAGCCACCTGACTTAAACATATTAATTAATTGAGCGGTAGCCTCGACAGCATCAACCTCATTTAGTATAGACGTAGCTAAATCGTCCATATACAGTTCCCTTTCAGCTATAGAAGCAGCCAGCGGAAAGTTATCGCGTTCATCATCACAAAGCTGACGAATTGTACGCATGGCAAGGTAAGGACTTGACTTAAGACCAAATGCAACTCTATTAAGTTGAAAGGTACGTATGGGTTCAGACGTATTAAAGCGGTACAGTATTTTTTGATATTTACGATACTCGTCGGTTACTAAAATTTGTAGGTACATTTGTTTTATATCCGCGGTTATAGCGATTGGAAATAAACGAAAATTTAATAAAATTAAAAATAAATCAGCTTGGAGATTAGGACCCGTATGTAAAATATCATTTAGAGAAATGCCGTTATGACATTTAGCACTTGCATCAAGGACTATTCTGACCTTGGTGGTGTCTTTATCCTGCCTAATGACAGGGTGATGCGGTATGACGTAACCGTCATCCATATTATCGGATGTATTTAAAACTTCAGATAAATATTGGTTGTCTATATAGTCTTTTATGATGGCATTATAATCAGCGCGCAAACCTGTACTTTCTAGTTTGCGTTCTAGCGATAGCAAGCGACGAAAAGCGGTGATACGGGAATTACCTAACTCGCTAGGATCCTTATAAAACGGTAAAACAGTACAATAACGACCTGACGAGTCGCGGGACACGGTAGAAGAGTACATTTGCTCGCATTCCTTTTCTGCGGGACTTAAATATTTATTTATAGGAACCTCCTCTAATTCCCAGAATTTAGAGAGAGAATCATTAAGATTATTTTCAATACATGTTAAGAAAGCAGAGGAAGATGAGTCTTGTTGAGGCGCGGTATGATCACGATCAGATGTGGTCGCATTATTACAGGGAACGTCACCAATAAAAACATAACCAAAAATAGTTTCTATGGCTGGCGGTGCGGGTGGACTTATTATTTTTCCACTTAAAAGAATATAAGGGAACAAATTTGCTCCTAATACAAGTTCGATCTCACCTGGCATATGCCAGTGAGGATCTGCAAGCGGTAAGTCGACTAAATGACTTATAACAGACGTATCTATATATTCAATAGGTAGCCGATCGGTAATACAATCGACAACTAACGCGGTTATAGTGAAGCTTTGTTCGTTATGTTTATCGGAAATCATTATTTTAACATAGCCCTTTATAGGCCTCGTTGTTAATCCGACACCTTTTAAAAATGAATTCGTAAGCGGAATAATGTTTAAGTTTAATTGTTTACAACAATCAATCGTAATAAGGTTATGTTGCGAAGCATTGTCTAAAAGGCAACGAACAGTACGTATTATATTTTTGTTATAGTTACGAACAATAACAGATGCTGTAGACAGAAGTACCTCTGTACGCACTTTACTCGTTGGACATACAACACCAGGCATGGCTGCTGTAGTGGTAGGTACTCGAGTGCACAACGACAAAGGTGCGGGCATCGCGATTTCAATGGGCGCTTTTGAGTCCCCGTCAGGAGTCAAATTACATTGCGTTGCATTACGACAGGGGACTGGCGGGAGTGCGGGAGCGGCGATCGTAGATCGATCACTCATCACACTAGATCGATGAGTGCAGAGCGGTGTATTATTATTTTGTGCCTTATCTAAATGTAATAAGGAATGATGTCGCTTATTACAAGTTCTACATTTGTATTTAGAATTACAAGTGGACACAGAATGCGTTATACTAAGGCAATTTACACAACCTCGTTTAGATTTAATAAAATCTAATCGATTTTTCGGCAGCATTGATTTAAATGTGGAACAGGTATATAACTGAAAATGTTCCGAAGTATTACACATAGAACAAGGAGCGCGGTGACTAGAAGTGTCACTTCGTGTAACAAACGAATGTACATTTTGCGGGCGGTTGTTTTTAATATTAGTTAATGTGTTGCGGCTTACTGAATTAATATTATTACTCGTGCGGTCTAATATTTTCACCTGACTTTTTATAAATTCCACAAAATCCATATAACTCGGAATATCTTTATTTCTAGCGGTCATTTCGAAAGCCTGTGTAGTACTTAAATCCACCTTTCGTAAGGCTAAGTTCAATAAAATAAAATCTTGCATATCATCAATCTTTAATTGACGCATAGCAGCAACAGCGGCATCGAAAGTTTCGATGAAATTATTTAATGAAGCGGAATTATTTTTGGCCGATTTAATGTTAAATAATGTAGAAATGTAATATGAACCTAAGGCCCTTTTATCCTGATATTTCTTTACTAAACTTTCCCATATGGAAGTATAATTATCACCAGACGGAATTATACCGGCCATTTTTTTTTGAGCGCTTCCAGTTAATTTACTAAGTAAATACTGAATTCTTTGTGAATCGGTTAAATCGGTGTTACAATGAATATTACTCCTAAAGGATTCATAAAAGCTAGACCACGTGGACATATTCCCGTCAAAACAAGGAATACAGAGGGGTTCTAGTTTGATACTAGATTTATTATGCGGTACCGATTGTGAAGACGAAGGCTTATTCGCTTCGCTTAATATTAAACGACATCTTTTTATTCGACTAAAAATATCTTCAAACGTTAAAAGTGCCTGGTAATCAGGTTCAAATTTAGGATTCAACTGCATTTGTAACTCGTTTATAGAATCTAAATTTTGTATATATTCATGGCGCAGTGTATCAATGGTTTCACTGTCCGCCATGAATGCCTCTGCGGAGCGTAAGTCGATTGACGACGGTGACAGATTTTTACAAGTATCACGCAATCTTGTAATACGTTGAAATATAGCTCTGTTTTTAGCTTCTAGCATTTTTAAATTTGACTCCATTATCGTTACGATTATTGGCGTTGAAAAATACAAATTAATGTAGGTAGGTATGTACGCTTACTGCGTAATATGTATTATACAAATAATAAAGTATTATTATTAATTAAGCGGTAAATGCGGTAATTATTAGAAAATATACCCAAGACTAGGCTTATAGGTATGGCGTACTAATATATTAAGTACAGAAAATGCGTATGCGCGGGTGAATATACGAATAGGTACAAAGAAGCGGTATGGCTTATAGCGGGCGGTATAATATAATGAAATTATGTATCTATCAATGCGGGGATGTAAATCTCGTCCTAATTATAGTATTTAAGCGGTAGGTATCCGGTTCGAAGGCGTACCATGAAGAAATGGGGGTTAGCGGGTAAGGTAAGTGGACTGTATGGAATTGAAATAAAGGGGGATGCACAGTACGTACCTGCGACTGTAGAGCGGGTGTATTCTTGCACAGCTGCTGCACTCGATGAATACTAAGTTTAACACAGGCACGCACACAAAGTTACTTATTGTTAATGTCAATATTATATTAATTAATTTAAAGCGGAGCGGTTGGGACGAGATGTCACCATTCACGTTAGTAGACGAGGTCGTCGGGCGACCTCAGTTGACATACTGTGCGCGGGAAAGGGATTAGGATATGGGGAATAATACCATACCACTTGATATGTTTATAAATGGCGCGAACAGTACCCTATCACTCCTTAACAGCTTCCTATCACTCCTTTACAGCTTCCTATCACTCCTTTACAGTACCCTATCACTCCTTAACAGCTTCCTATCACTCCTTTACAGTACCCTATCACTCCTTAACAGCTTCCTATCACTCCTCTACAGCTTCCTATCACTCCTTTACAGTCCCTATCACTCCTTTACATCTTTCTATCACTCCTCTACAGCTTTCTATCACTTATTTACAGCATTCCATCACTCCTTTATTGCAGCCTATCACTCTCAATGCCCTTTTTGTCCGAGTCACTGTTCATAGGACGCCATCTTGTGTCTGACTGTTCCTTGTTTGTAATATTTTTTATATAATCTTACTACCTACTTATCTACTATCTATCTTTCTAATTATCGGCTCATAAACATGCACCACTCTTGTAACTTATCGGTTACAATGTAATAGCAGCATGATGCCAGCTGTGTGCGATAGAGATAACAACGCTTCCTTCTCATTCTGGTCGTGCCACCGCGTGTATAATAATCCAGATGTGTGCGGTAGAGACGACACAATGTTTGTTTTTCTTTTTGTTCACGCCACAAGCGCGTATATATCGTATATATATATATTGTTCTAACTTATTGTTTACAACGTAATAGCTGCACGACGCCAGCTGTGTGCGATAGAGACAATAAAGTTTCCATCTCTTTTGCGCGTGACGCGCCTATAATGTGATCGTCAGCTGGCAGACTAGTATGCCTATATGACGCCGGCTGCGTGCGATAGAGACGACAACGCTTCCATTGTTTCTCGCGTATGATAATTTGGTCATCGGTCGTCAGAGCACTTCGGTCGGGAGCAGGGCGCGCTGGTGAACGTGGCGCTGGGCGGCGCGGCGGGCGCGCTGGCGCAGACCGCCTCCTACCCGCTCGACATCGTGCGGCGCCGCCTGCAGACCGCGCGCCGCGCACACTCCGCGCTGGCGGCCGCCGCGCACGTGCGCAGGTCAGTGACCCCCGCCTGCAGACCGCCTCCTACCCGCTCGACATCGTGCGGCGCCGCCTGCAGACCGCGCGCCGCGCACACTCCGCGCTGGCGGCCGCCGCGCACGTGCGCAGGTCAGTGAACCCCCGCCTGCAGACCGCCTCCTACCCGCTCGACATCGTGCGGCGCCGCCTGCAGACCGCGCGCCGCGCACACTCCGCGCTGGCGGCCGCCGCGCACGTGCGCAGGTCAGTGACCCCCGCCTGCAGACCGCCTCCTACCCGCTCGACATCGTGCGGCGCCGCCTGCAGACCGCGCGCCGCGCACACTCCGCGCTGGCGGCCGCCGCGCACGTGCGCAGGTCAGTGACCCCCGCCTGCAGACCGCCTCCTACCCGCTCGACATCGTGCGGCGCCGCCTGCAGACCGCGCGCCGCGCACACTCCGCGCTGGCGGCCGCCGCGCACGTGCGCAGGTCAGTGACCCCCGCCTGCAGACCGCCTCCTACCCGCTCGACATCGTGCGGCGCCGCCTGCAGACCGCGCGCCGCGCACACTCCGCGCTGGCGGCCGCCGCGCACGTGCGCAGGTCAGTGACCCCCGCCTGCAGACCGCCTCCTACCCGCTCGACATCGTGCGGCGCCGCCTGCAGACCGCGCGCCGCGCACACTCCGCGCTGGCGGCCGCCGCGCACGTGCGCAGGTCAGTGACCCCCGCCTGCAGACCGCCTCCTACCCGCTCGACATCGTGCGGCGCCGCCTGCAGACCGCGCGCCGCGCACACTCCGCGCTGGCGGCCGCCGCGCACGTGCGCAGGTCAGTGACCCCCGCCTGCAGACCGCCTCCTACCCGCTCGACATCGTGCGGCGCCGCCTGCAGACCGCGCGCCGCGCACACTCCGCGCTGGCGGCCGCCGCGCACGTGCGCAGGTCAGTGACCCCCGCCTGCAGACCGCCTCCTACCCGCTCGACATCGTGCGGCGCCGCCTGCAGACCGCGCGCCGCGCACACTCCGCGCTGGCGGCCGCCGCGCACGTGCGCAGGTCAGTGACCCCCGCCTGCAGACCGCCTCCTACCCGCTCGACATCGTGCGGCGCCGCCTGCAGACCGCGCGCCGCGCACACTCCGCGCTGGCGGCCGCCGCGCACGTGCGCAGGTCAGTGACCCCCGCCTGCAGACCGCCTCCTACCCGCTCGACATCGTGCGGCGCCGCCTGCAGACCGCGCGCCGCGCACACTCCGCGCTGGCGGCCGCCGCGCACGTGCGCAGGTCAGTGACCCCCGCCTGCAGACCGCCTCCTACCCGCTCGACATCGTGCGGCGCCGCCTGCAGACCGCGCGCCGCGCACACTCCGCGCTGGCGGCCGCCGCGCACGTGCGCAGGTCAGTGACCCCCGCCTGCAGACCGCCTCCTACCCGCTCGACATCGTGCGGCGCCGCCTGCAGACCGCGCGCCGCGCACACTCCGCGCTGGCGGCCGCCGCGCACGTGCGCAGGTCAGTGACCCCCGCCTGCAGACCGCCTCCTACCCGCTCGACATCGTGCGGCGCCGCCTGCAGACCGCGCGCCGCGCACACTCCGCGCTGGCGGCCGCCGCGCACGTGCGCAGGTCAGTGACCCCCGCCTGCAGACCGCCTCCTACCCGCTCGACATCGTGCGGCGCCGCCTGCAGACCGCGCGCCGCGCACACTCCGCGCTGGCGGCCGCCGCGCACGTGCGCAGGTCAGTGACCCCCGCCTGCAGACCGCCTCCTACCCGCTCGACATCGTGCGGCGCCGCCTGCAGACCGCGCGCCGCGCACACTCCGCGCTGGCGGCCGCCGCGCACGTGCGCAGGTCAGTGACCCCCGCCTGCAGACCGCCTCCTACCCGCTCGACATCGTGCGGCGCCGCCTGCAGACCGCGCGCCGCGCACACTCCGCGCTGGCGGCCGCCGCGCACGTGCGCAGGTCAGTGACCCCCGCCTGCAGACCGCCTCCTACCCGCTCGACATCGTGCGGCGCCGCCTGCAGACCGCGCGCCGCGCACACTCCGCGCTGGCGGCCGCCGCGCACGTGCGCAGGTCAGTGACCCCCGCCTGCAGACCGCCTCCTACCCGCTCGACATCGTGCGGCGCCGCCTGCAGACCGCGCGCCGCGCACACTCCGCGCTGGCGGCCGCCGCGCACGTGCGCAGGTCAGTGACCCCCGCCTGCAGACCGCCTCCTACCCGCTCGACATCGTGCGGCGCCGCCTGCAGACCGCGCGCCGCGCACACTCCGCGCTGGCGGCCGCCGCGCACGTGCGCAGGTCAGTGACCCCCGCCTGCAGACCGCCTCCTACCCGCTCGACATCGTGCGGCGCCGCCTGCAGACCGCGCGCCGCGCACACTCCGCGCTGGCGGCCGCCGCGCACGTGCGCAGGTCAGTGACCCCCGCCTGCAGACCGCCTCCTACCCGCTCGACATCGTGCGGCGCCGCCTGCAGACCGCGCGCCGCGCACACTCCGCGCTGGCGGCCGCCGCGCACGTGCGCAGGTCAGTGACCCCCGCCTGCAGACCGCCTCCTACCCGCTCGACATCGTGCGGCGCCGCCTGCAGACCGCGCGCCGCGCACACTCCGCGCTGGCGGCCGCCGCGCACGTGCGCAGGTCAGTGACCCCCGCCTGCAGACCGCCTCCTACCCGCTCGACATCGTGCGGCGCCGCCTGCAGACCGCGCGCCGCGCACACTCCGCGCTGGCGGCCGCCGCGCACGTGCGCAGGTCAGTGACCCCCGCCTGCAGACCGCCTCCTACCCGCTCGACATCGTGCGGCGCCGCACAAAAATTGCGACACCAAGTAGCTTAAGAATATGTATAAGTGCCATGCTTGAAGGTACAAATTATAAAAAAAAAAACCAAAAACTGTCCCCAAATATGAGACAATGTGTGTGTGTGTGTGACAAGTAGTTTTTCTTTATATCTTTTTTTTATGTATACTTGCCCTAAGAGCTTTGATCTAGCTGATTTATCATTAGTGGCCGCTAGATGGCGCTGATTTATAACTTCATTAGTGGCCGCTAGATGGCGCTGATTTATAACTTCATTAGTGGCCGCTAGATGGCTCTGATTTATAACTTCATTAGTGGCCGCTAGATGGCGCTGATTTATAACTTCATTAGTGGCCGCTAGATGGCTCTGATTTATAACTTCATTAGTGGCCGCTAGATGGCGCTGATCTATAACTTCATTAGTGGCCGCTAGATGGCGCTGATTTATAACTTCATTAGTGGCCGCTAGATGGCTCTGATTTATAACTTCATTAGTGGCCGCTAGATGGCTCTGATTTATAACTTCATTAGTGGCCGCTAGATGGCTCTGATTTATAACTTCATTAGTGGCCGCTAGATGGCTCTGATTTATAACTTCATTAGTGGCCGCTAGATGGCTCTGATTTATAACTTCATTAGTGGCCGCTAGATGGTGCTGATTTATAACTTCATTAGTGTCCGCTAGATGGCTCTGATTTATAACTTCATTAGTGGCCGCTAGATGGCTCTGATTTATAACTTCATTAGTGGCCGCTAGATGGCGCTGATTTATAACTTCATTAGTGGCCGCTAGATGGCTCTGATTTATAAGTTCAAATAGCAAAATATTGATTTTATTGTTTTTTTATAAAACATATTTGTTTATTTTTTCGTTTTAAATAAAAAGTATGTTAAGTTCATTCTAATACCTCCAAGAACATGTGAACAAAATGTCATGATGTTTCTTCAGTAGGTAATTTCACATTTACAATATTAATAATAAGGATTTTGTATACAAAGCAAGCTGCTAGATCCAAATAGGTGAGGCTGAAGTATACGTACAGACTAGTTTTATAATCTACTAACTACTTGCCCCGGCTTCGCACAGTGTACCTATATTATTGTCAGCTTCACAGGCATGGATGATGGTATTCTATTGGATTTACATGATAATAACAAGATAACTTTATAAATAAAACAATACTCACAGTTGATAATCACTTTTCTTATATTTTCAACAGTATTTTACAAAATCTTTTCCACACGTCCGTTCGTAACGCTTGCTGCAATCTTAATGATCTCATCGCCATTGAACAATTGAAAACTGGGAGGTAGCTCCCAGTTTTTAAATAGTCAATACACTTACTTTTACTTTAACATAGCAATTAGATAAAATGGTTATTAAATATGATAAAGAAGCGTACTACCCTCAGGCAGTTAAAATAGAACAAACATAGTAATCATGAATAACTGTTGATGACATTATATATATAAACCTTCCTGTTGAGTTACTCTATTTATTAAAGAAAGTCGCCTCAAAATCCGTTGCGTAGTTTTAAAGATTTAAGCATACATACGGACAGACAGCGACAGCGACTTTGTTTTATATTATGTAATGATGTACTGGTCCACAGGACGGAGGGCTGGCGAGGGTATAGAATACGCCTCAAAATCCGTTGCGTAGTTTTAAAGATTTAAGCATACATACGGACAGACAGCGACAGCGACTTTGTTTTACACTATGTAATGATGTACTGGTCCACAGGACGGAGGGCTGGCGGGGGTTCTTCAAAGGTCTCAGCATGAACTGGGTCAAAGGCCCTATAGCTGTGGGCATCTCCTTCGCCACCTACGACGCCATAAGAACCCAACTGCGAGACCTGGCCGTCACTCTGCAGAGCTAGTGAAGCCACGCTGCTGCACTCGTGTTTGTATGTTTGTAACTCGACGATCGAGGTTCATATGTTATTAACATGTTACTAACAGCCCCGGTGGTGCAGCGGTTTAGCATGACATTCCGATGGTCACAGGTTCGATTCCAATATGGTCTGGATATTTCCTGTTTATATTATACTAGCTGTACCCGCGGTTTAACCCGCGTGAAATTTATTAGCCTACATGTTATTCTGATGTATATGTAGGAAATATTAAATGAAGTGAAGTGTTTTAAAATAACAATGCATTACATTATGAAGCGCCTGTAATATTATCATAGCAAAGATTATAACAATATAGACATAAATTATAAATTATGAATCGCATGAAATATTATCATAGCAAAGATTATAACAATATAGACATAAATTATAAATTATGAAACGCCTGAAATATTATAATAGCAAAGATTATAACAATATAGACATAAATTATAAATTATGAATCGCCTGAATATCCTTGGATAATTAACACAGCGCCATCTAGTCCCACAGTAAGCAGAGCTGGTGTTATGGGTACTAGATAACTGATATAAATAAATAAATATTAAAAAAATATATAGCAATGAATTTGTGTCATAATATACATAGAAAACACCCAGACCGATACAAACAATCATGAATACAAATATTTGCACTGCGTGAGGAATCGAACATGCAACCATCGGAAGTAAACCGGACTGTATAACCGCTACACCACCGAGGCCATGCAATACATACCAAAAAAATAAATGTAGCAATGCATTTGTCTCGAAAATGCTCAGAATAATTAAAATAAAATGTTATTTATAAGGAAAATGTAAAAATTGGATTGTTTAGTGCAATATTTTAATTTAATTTAAATTAAATTAGTTTTAATATTATTAAATTAAATATCAACTTTTGACGTGACTCTGTCTTCCCCACTTGTCTTGTTGTCGTAGTGATATATTATTAATGTTTAAATGAATTTTATTTTGTTAAAAATATTTATTTATACGTATAACTAGCTATTCGCCCCGGATTCGCACTGGTGTACATGTATTGTATATATAAACCTTCCTCTTGAATCACTCTATCTATTAAAAAATCGCTTCAAAATCCGTTGCGTGGTTTTAAAGATTTAAGCATACATAGAGACAGACAGCGACAGCGACTTTGTTTTATACTATGTAATAATGATGTATGTTAGTATATAAGGTATTTATAACATAGTCTATTATTAATATGAAATATATATATATACATACAGAGAGATTACAAAATGAAACTTTGTCCCTACTTTTAATACAGATATTATACAGTTGACTAGCTGTATCAGCGACTTCGTCCGCGTGGAATTTAACTTTATTTTTCTAAAATAAAAGTAGCCCAAGTCACTCCTCATTACATCAGCCACCTGCCAATAAAAGTCCCGTCAAAATCGGTCCAACCATTTGAGAGATTAGTCGGTACAAACAGACAGACTGACAGAAATTGTAAAAATGTTATTTTGTGTATGTACCGTATTTATATTCATATGCATGTAGTAAAAAACGGTTATTTCAATATTACAAACAGACACTACAATTTTGTTTATATGTATATATGTTTTTGCTGGTTTAAAGTTTTACATAAACTTACATCCCGACTTCGCACGAATGTATTACGAATTTTTTAATTTCTCAACTCTTTCTATACTATATATATATATACCATCGCGGACTATTTTGTTGACCTTCTTAAGGTGTAACTCGGCTTGACACGCTACCGCGTGTCTAGATGCGCGGTAGCGTGTCAAGCCGAGTTTCAAGTAAGACAACTGGCGAGCAGCACCGTGTGTATATTTATCCCATCAAAAACATATATGTATGTGAAATGATAGCCGAGTTTAATATTATGATATATGCCTTGATTGTTGACTTCTACGACAAAAGAGATGAGATCTAAATGGGTGCCAAGTTCAATGGTCTGTCCTGAAATGTATTTATAACAATATAAAATATCATTTCTTCTTATAACTTAGGATAATATACTGTAGCCTAAGTTCTAACTTGTCCAGTTCTCATATACCAATTATTACTTTCGATTGCTAGTTACTACTAATATTAAAATAGGAACCGACAAGTAACATGTTTAGAACTTGCGAGGGCTACAGTATATTTCGTATACGAGAACTGGCCAAGTTAGAACTTAGGCTACAGTATATTATCCTAAGTTATAAGAAGAAATGATATTTTATAGTTATAAATACATTTCAGGACAGACCATTGAACTTGGCACCCATTTAGATTTCACCTCTTTTGTCGTAGAAGTCAACAATCAAGGTATATATCATAATATTAAACTCGGCTATCATTTCACATTTATGTTTTTGATGGGATACTGTAGTACATTATTTTGATATATCTCGTGATGTTCAGCCAGCGTTTGCAATGTAAACGCAAAATAATGTGTTTATTTACGACATCACATTATAAACCTCTAAATTGATCAGTGTTTCTCTACAATATTATGCATGTATTATATATATAAACCTTCCTCTTGAATCACTCTGTCTATTGCTGGAAACTGCACTAAAATCCGTTGCGTAGTTTTAAAGATTTAAGCATACATAGGGACGGACAGACAACGACAGCGACTTTGTTTTATACTATGTTATACAGTCCCATAGTTCTAATTATCGTTACAATAATAATGTGCCTTATATATAGATTTATTAAGTTCTTTTTTGAACAAATATTTCTTTTATTACTCCAGAAGTCGTCGGTTAAGAAGTCTGTCTGTCCCGCTCACTCTCTCTGTCTGTCTCTTTCCATTACTACAATACTATACTTGATTTTGTTGAGCATTGTGTATATATCAGTTATAAACATTTGCAAATGTCATATATTTATTAGCTAATATGCTAAATATGATGATTACCACCTTTTATGCCTCCTTTCAACCCTTTACAACCCTTTTATATCCCTTTTCAACCCCTTACAATCCTCATTTTTTCGCTTTAGACAGTAGCCTATGTCCTTTCTCAGGGTCTAAACTATCTGTATCGAGTTTCATTTATATCAGTTTAGCAGTTTTGGCGTGAAAGACAGACAGACAGTTACTGTCACATTTATAATATTAGTAAGGATTATTCTAATGTATAAGCTATATTATTGTAAAGTTTGATCAAAATCTGTACAGTAGTTGTGCTTGAAAAAAACAAACATCCATACTAACAAACTCTGGTTAACTTAAATGGATCTATTTTGGATCGTTCTGGGTTTATTATCTTGAAGGAAAAATAAAAGGGAGAGACCATGACACAGTTCAACATTTCTGGTATATAATTGATAGTAATTGGTTTCCAGAGTAGATCGGCAGGTATGATTTTTTTATAACACAGGGGACAAACGAACTTGCGACTCACCACACCAGGGGAATTACAAGTGCGTTGTCGGCCTTTTAAAAAGGAATAAGCTCTTTTCCTGAAGGTATCAATATCGTATCGGTTCGGAAATACCATCGCTGGAAGGTGATTCCACAATGTGATCGAAAATATTGTTTTTAAGTGTATATGTAGTTACAAGTAATCAACGCGCCAGCCCAAACCACTGGACGGATCGGCCTGAAATTTGGCATGCAGGTAGATGTTATGACGTAGGCATCCGCTAAGAAAGGATTTTGATTAATTCTACCCCCAAAGGGATAAAATAGGGGATGAAAGTTTATATGAATGTACTATAAAGCCGCAAAAACTATACCTAATAATAATACTTCTTAACGCGAGCGAAACCGCGGGCAAAAGCTAGTGTAGTTATAATGAAAATGAATCTTAGGTATAGACAAAAAGTTACTCATTTTTTGTATTGTTATAGCTTAGAATAGATTATATTTTATGTAAATTTTTGTTTAAACGTTTATTGTTATTTTATTATTGTTACATTTTATACAATTTTTTGTATATTGTACAGAATTAAATGATAGTGTTTAAAAATTGTTTTATTTAAAAGAGCAACACGCAAGATTCTTGCTCGTTCTTCTTGTGATGAGACAGCTTTCTGAATGAGCGGTAGATTAAAAGAATTGTAACTACGACTATTCAAAAGAGCTTAAATTAAGTTTTTTGGAATAAAAGATTTTTCTAACTTATTTTTACTATTAATGGATGATAATGTAATGGTACACTCGTCTGAGCTGACGGTATACGCTGGCGGGGCCCAGTGGAGGGTGATAAGATGAGCATGAGGTGAGGGGGGGTTAGCACATCGTGACAAATTCACCATGAAGTTATCATATTGGTTTCCAGGGGCAACCACGTGGAGGTCAACCTAACATAGTACATTGCTAGCAATGGGGTTTTTTGACTACATTACAAACAATCCTCGTTATGACGATTAATGGATGATGATGTAGTGGTGCACTCGTCTGAGCTGACCGTATACGCTGGCAGCGTCAGTGGAGGATGATAAGAATATGAGGTCAGGTCAGTTAGCAGATCGTGGGGAATTCATCACGAATTAACAACGTTGGATATGATCTCTCTCTCTCTCTCTCTCTCTCTTTCCTTAGCCATATATTAAAAAAATTCAAAATTCAAAAATCATCTATTCATGTAGGACATTTTAGCCGCTTATGAACGTCAAATTTTACATTATAATTTTATTTTTTCCCTACCGTCCAGTTCCGTATATAGATCCAATTGAGAAGAACTGGCAAGAAACTCAATTGAATTACTTTTTTTTTTAAAGCCAGTTTATTTACAATGTATATTTATATAGGTGTCTATGTCTAACATTAAATGAAATAATAATAAAAATCCTTATTTATTTATTTATTTTTCCATACTTACATCTATTTTTACAGGTCTAAGCCTAACACAATAGTGCAGCAAACATTATTTTTAAAATTAATTGTAACTTGTAATAAATAATGCGATCTTCGTGAACTCATTCAGAGAACAAGAAATTGGATCTATTTGCTCGGTTATATGTCTCAAACAAAAACTTTTCACACAATACAACTGTTGCCCATACAATAATATAAATTAAAACTAATGAATGAGATAAAACGGTCTATAACACAGTGATATCTCGCATAGTGATGGGGTCAGTTTTCCTTATTTTTGTCCGCAATATTTTCTCTATTTTTATCCGTCACCTTATTCTATCCCAGTCGGTCTTAGAAATATAATGAGATGTAACTACTAAAAGTCCGGGAGCTAGAGGCTTTTTCTGTCAATTACTTCATCCCATGTTTGCGAGGGTTCCTCACAACTTGCACTAGACTTTTATGGATGATAATGGAATTGTGCGTGCGCTTACGGTTTACGCTGGCGGCGCACCAGTGGAGTATGATGAGATGAGAAGATGAGGTCAGGTCAGTTAGCACATTATGATATATTCACCAGGAATTTATCACGATGGTTTCCAGGGGCAACCGCGTGGAGGTCAACTCGATATGGTACATTGCTAGGAACGGGCTCAACAGTCCATATTACTAACAATCCCCCTCCAACCACTTGCACTAGATTACATAATACAACTTTTTTAAGCATCTTAGAGATTTTGAAGCTGGAGGAAATTAGTTACTTTTACTTATTCCTGAGTTACGGACTAAGAGTATGAGAATTTTGTAAGAAGTTTGTCAACCTCAGTCATAATTTCAGTGGTAGTGAAATTAAAGAAATAACATATGTTAATATCATTTATTACTATAATTTATCAATAATATTGCACAATATTGACTTAATAATACTTTATTATACTAATACTTTAGGTAAATATACTAATTAGGGGCTCTCCATGAAATACGGCACAGGTTAAGGAGACTCGACGAAGAGTGACATTGTGTGACAAGAGGTTGCAGTTGTCACAAAGTTCCTGTGTGAGAATTATTAAATTATTGTTTTAAAATAATAATGACATAAATCCACGCTGACGTGTATTTAAATTAGAATAAAAAATAACACAAATCATATAGCAAACGATGAAGCGCCTGAAACATTTTAATAGCAATAATTATTAGTATTGCATATTGTTGCTATTAGTACGTTTCGGGCGTAAACAATTAATAATTTCAACTTTACAACAAAAATACGAATATTGACCTAATAAAATTGTTCAGGCTTCTACGTATGTAATATTTTGCAAGGGCACATCGTCTTTGGTACATCCAAAAGAAGAGGAAGAGTGCCATCTGTTATGCGCTATAAGAAACCTCGCGAGTGCCTGCTCAGTGGTAAGGTTTTGATGGTTATCCCCGGAGTTGATACCAGGGCAAAGGGGTTCACCTCGAGGCCCTAACTTTCAGGGATGCGGATGACTAGTATCAGTTCAAACGATCAATTAAAATATTTACACTGGTTTTATACTCACTCTATTCTCCTAAATTTGAACTTAACAATTAATCTGTATTATTGTAAATAATATTTGAAAAGAATACGAGCAGTTTCTTGTCACTTCTCATTTCGAAATCATTCCGAACTGACGATACATTTGACATATCATAAAGCTCTGTAATATACCTATATGATTTAATTTGACATAACTAGAATCCAGAGCCGTAAAACGTAATAAATAAAAAATATTATTATTATATTACAGTTTAATTATCAACCAAATAGGTTGATTTCTATTATTTAATATGTTATAGAAAAAACTGCTGTCACCTATCTACATTGACATCGCTGTTACACCAGTCAGCTCGTGACCACGGCTAGTGCAACCTAGTCGAAACGTCGAGAGAGGTAAATACCTTTATTTACCATAAAATTATTCTTGTTAAGACCCGGTTAATAATATAAATAAAGTATATTAAAAATAATGTTTAAAAAGTAACAAGTGCAAATTTGTAGACCAAAGATTTTTTGGAATGATTATTATTTCAGTGTATGCATTGTCTAACAAAAAATCTAATAAAACTGTAGGTTAGTGGTTGGGACGGTCAAGACTGTCGTAGGTTTGAATTAAAGGTAAGATTTTAACAAATAATAACAATTAAATAGTAATGGACAATTCACACAGCGCCATCTAGTCCCGAGCTGAGTAAAGTTTGTGTTATGGATACCTGACAACTTTTCAAAAAAATTCAAAGTTCAAAATATCTTTATTCATGTAGGTCTTTAACATCAATCTGCAGATTTTGCCAGCAGAAGAGGAAACGCCACTACATATCCTGTGTGTAGTTGTAGCCACTTATGTATAAACGAAATATCTCCTTTGGAAAGTATACACTCTATCCTGAGGAGATAAAAACCATCGCTCCTAAGAATATCCTTCAATTCTTGTGTCATTCGGACTCAGACGATCGCGGTGACGCTCGGTGTCACATACAAAATAAGTGCGTGCTCTCAGTTTGCGAACATAAGTCGGTGTTTTAGTTCCATCCTTTACAACCCTATTACTAGCAATGTACCATGTCAGGTTGATCTCCACGCGGTTCCATCTGGAAACCATCGTGATAAATTCCTGGTGAATTTGTCAGGATGTGCTAACTGACCTGACCTCATGTTCTTATCATCCTCCACTGGTGCCCAGCGTAAACCGTTAGCGCAGGCGGGTGCACCATTACATTATCATTCATAAAAAAATATCGGTTTTTTTACTACAATATTGATGTGAACTATAACAATAGTATAATAGTAATAGTTTATAGAATCGACAGCAATTTCTTTGATGAATCTTTTCCCTTGTGTCGGCCACAAACGATTAACTTAAACAGCTCTGTCATGCCCCATTATTATTATTGGTTTTATGTTTATTTTGGTACGAAATTATATACAATGGTATTGCGTTTTGTGTAAACGTGAATTGATGGTTTGATATTTAATCTATAAAATTTAACGACCTCAGTAGTTTAGTGGTTTAGTAGTGTTAGTTTGTGACGGTCGCAGGTTCGATCGTTCACTGTAATTTGTAACGAATGTAAATTCACACAGCGCCATTTAGACCCAAGTTAAGCTAGCTAAAGCTTGTGTTATGGGTACTAGACAACTGATACATATACATAGATATTTTTAAACAAATGTATGAGTAAAAAGTTGTATAAATTTGAAATTGTAATTGCTAACCAAAGAGGAGATATTTGAGATCAAAGTGACCAGTACGACAAAACGCCAATTTCGTATGTAAGAACCTAATACTATTATAATACTAGCTGTACCCGCCACTTCGTCCGCGTGGAATTCAACTTTATTTATCTAAAATAAAAGATTTTTTCTAAATTAAAAATAGCCTAAGTTACTCCTTATTACAATAGCTACCTGCCAATTAAAGTCCCGTCAAAATCGGTCCAGCCATATCAAAGATTTCAAAAGAAACTCAAATTTTATAATTTAATACTTCGATATATTTTATTTTAAAACGTGACTATGAAATGTAGGCCTCTCCACTCTTTGTCACACAATGTCACACTTCGTCACACTTTATTAACCTCCTCCCCTTAACATGTGACAATTGATGGATGATCGTATGCGAGTACTTTCAACTATGAAGGAGTTTCCCATCAATTGAGACTTACATCTAGGAAACTTAAAGTCATAAATTATCACCACTTAGGGGCCGTTCAAGTATTACATAAGCAGATTTATTACAATTATTCACCCCCCATCCCCCTTGTCAGCAAAAGTAAGCAAAGCTCTTACCCCCTCATGCTTACGTAAACATTTTTCAATTAATGTATTGTTTTTTAGCAAACACTATGTGAGGGTCGCCATTCGTGTAAAAAAGTAAATAACTACCGATGACGTAATCATCATCCAGACTCCCCCACCCCCCCCATGTCATCCAAAATAAGCAAAGTACCCCCCACCCCCTAGTGCTTACGTAATGCTTAAACGGCATCTTTATGCTATTTACAACCTTATTGTCTATACATTCACGTATCATAATGCCCCAAATGGTCGACATGATGGTAGTACCGCCTCGGGTCGTGGTGAGGCAGGTATTGGGGGCACACGCCCCCGTACAGGGAGAGCACGTCGTACTGCGCGGGGGGCGACCTCGTCCGGGGGCCTGGAGGTCCCGACGCGCTAGTGCCGGCCGCCATGCTGAATAATGCTTCAGGGTCACACACGAACTTGTACACGTAGCGTTCTCCTGTGGGCGACAAGAATTATGGCTTTGACTTGAAATTAAATTAAATGAAATTAATGTTTATTTACAAAATACTGGTAATTGACACAGAGCAGACCTTATATAATAATTGATAAAGTGTTCAGCAATATTTACCATTCAATCAAAGTGTGTAAATTATATTTAAAAGCATAAAATTATTTAAACTTCTATAATATAGGTACATTCCTCTTTTATTTAATGTAATTAGATTAATAGATATTAGATAAATATATTAAATTCTCATAAATTACAGTTAGATATAAAATCTTCTACAGAATAAAAATAATTATTAATATTTTTACACTATCAGACAATCATCATTATATAGTACAAAACAAAGTCTCTGTCGCTGTCTGTCCGTCCCTATGTATGCTTAAATCTTTAAAACGGATCTATTAAAAAAACCGCAACGGATGTTGAAGCGGTTTTTTTTATCTATTAAAAGAGAGTGATTCAAGAGGAAGGTTTATTTTATAATTTAATGGCCATTAGGGTGGGTCAAAAAAAATTCTTTTAAGATGTCGATTTCTAATAGCAAAAATAGCTTGTAGTTAGGTATCGTTATAAACACTTTAAAATATTATTCAATTATTTTAAGTAGAACTGCCCGCGCAACGCCACTGAATATTTGAAAAAAATGTTCAAGCATCCACTTTTACACCTTAAAGTTACACGTTTGACGTTGAATAACTTTTTTTTTATACCACATAGGTGGCAAACAAGCTTACGGCCCGTCAGATGGTAAACGGTTAGCGTACATTATAGACGCCTGAAACTCGTAAGAAACCTTAATATACCCTTCTTGAAAAATGCTGTAGTCTGTAGGAAAAACCTCGGCAGGTAGTTCAGTCCATAATGTAATGAATCTTCCGCTCGCCGCGAGCGGTGCGATAGAATAGAATAGAATAGAATAGAAAATCATTTATTCAAATAAACTTAATTTAAGCACTTTTGAATAGTCATAACAATTTGTTTTTTATCTACCACTGGTTCGGAAAGCTGTCTCATCACAAGAAGAACGAGCAAGAAACTCGTGTGTTGCTCTTTTAAATAATCATTGTAAGTTTACATTTACAAGTCGAAACGTGTGAATACAAACTACCAACAAACACTAATTTTTTGGGTCAAATATAATCATGCAATAAGATTAAATCAGTCGTAGTGATAAGAGCAGACCAGTCCCTACAAGCAGCACTCGTTCACGAGTATGACGGATGAGCCAGCCAGCGATAGTTACTATACCATGGGAAATAACTACCAGGGGCGGATCTACTAAGAGCTTTTTGGGCTGCAGGCCAGGACCCCACAATAGTATAACTATAATAAAAGGAGTACTCAAAAATCTTATATATATGTATGTCTATTAATTAGTTTGATAATTATAGTGTCTTGTGTGTGCCATCTACCTCTTCTGTGTATGTTAGTCCTATCTTGCAGGTTGTCTGTAAGAAATTGCTTATAGCGATAAGACCGCCTTTTGTTCATAATTTTCTATTTATTGTTTTTTTTTTCTTATTGTATTTCTTCTATGTGCACAATAAAGAGTTTATTATTATTATTATTATTACTCACCGGCCACTTTTTGCATGATGCCCTTTTCATAGTAGTACCGCAGTGACCTCGACAACTTGTCGTAGTTCATGGCCGGCCGATTCTTCTGCGCGCCCCACCGTCGCGCCACCTACCGTCAATATTAACAAGATCTTGTCACCACAAAAGAAAGAGTAAAAATTATAT
Organism: Achroia grisella; assembly: GCF_030625045.1. Classification (NCBI taxonomy): domain Eukaryota; kingdom Metazoa; phylum Arthropoda; class Insecta; order Lepidoptera; family Pyralidae; genus Achroia; species Achroia grisella. The sequence goes on along the minus strand of NW_026712987.1, from coordinate 81,628 downwards.
ATATGTATACTAGTGTACCGTGTCGTGTCGGAAAAACGGCGCCACATATCGCCTCCAATTGCTTTTTAGATCCATCCAAGAATTGATAAGAAATTCAATTGAGTTTCTTACCAGTTCTTGTCAATTGAATCTGTATAGTGAATTAGACGGTAGGGAAAAAATTATAATATTTAAAAACTTTAACGTTCATAAGCAGCTGAAATGTCCTACATGAATAAATGATTTTTAAATTTGATTTTCAATTTGAAACTATGTAATTAAGCTACTTAAGTACATGTGTATAAAATTCGTTTATTCATTAAGTTAATACCTAATTATATTTCTCTTCTGCGAAACGGAACGAAACGAATCGAAAAGAAACCATACGAAACGAAACGAATCGTAACGACAGCCACTTCTAGCTGCCTATTATACATATAATTAGTCTAATCTGTTTCATCTGACATTGGTAACTGAAATTCAGTGAATTCCCTAATCGTACCTCCTCGGGTTCATGAAGTTTGAACTCCAAACCTCGTCCGGTCCAGGCGACGCAGCGCGCGCCCTCCGCCAGCAGCGACACGAGGAACTGCCACAGTTGCAGCGCCCCGCGCCGTCCGCCCCCTGCAATATACACATCATGTATGCCACGCCAAACGGCCAGGACGAGTTATTTACTGCCTTTAACACAGAAAAGAATGTGCATGTAAATGTAGACCATTTTACCTAAATGTCGTTTAACTAAAGTTAGTAATTGCGTAAAGTTTTACAACAAAATACCAGAGTCTGTTATAAATCTGTCTGAAGAAAGATTTAAATGTAATAAAACACTTCCTTTGTAAAAAAACATAAAAAATTGAAGAGTTCGTTAATTATAATAATGTTTTTATAGAAAAACTTAAAATCCATAGCACTGACAATATTATCTGATTGCACTAATAATGAGTGCGTAGCGGTTTCTATATTGATTATCGCACGCCTCTTTCTTGTTATACTGTAATTATTTATATAAAAAAAACATCTATTCAAAAGAGCAACACACAAGTTTCTCGCTCGTTCTTCTTGTGATGAGTCTGCGTTCCGAATGAGTGGTAGAATCAAAATATGACAAAAGTGCTTGTAATGAGTTTATTTGAATAAAGATTTAAATCTTTACGACAGTTTTTATCCTATTATTGGACCCAAATAAATTAGTGCTGGTTGGTAGTTTGTATTCACACGTTTCGACTTGTAAATGTGAACTTACAATGATTATTTAAAGAGCAACACGCAAGTTTCTTGTGATGAGACAGTTCCGAATGAGCGGTAGATAAAACAAATTGTTATGACTATTCAAAAGTGCTTAAATTAAGTTTATTTGAATAAATAATTTTCTTTTCTATTCTATTCTAAAGATTATATTTCTGTTTCTTTCAATCGTGCTCAATTGTGTAGTTGGCGTTATATCTCTTGCCACCATGGATTGTCTGGTGGTGAGGTATACCTGCATGCGTGGTGGTAACATGTTGATGTGGTGATGCAGCATCACTCCTAGCTGCAGCCGGAGCGCTGCACAGTGAACTGCTCACTGCGACAGAATACACTCTTATATACTACTCATCCAAGACATCTATACATATAAATAAAATTGGAGTGTCTGTTTGTAATATTGAAGTAACCGTTTTTTACTACATGCATATGATTATAAATACGGTACATACACCAAAATAATATTTTGTAAAATTTTTATCTGTCTGTCTGTTTGTTCCGGCTAGTCACTGAAATGGCTGAACCGATTTTGACGGGACTTTTATTGACAGGTAGCTGATGTAATAAGGGAATATATATATACCACAGATAACATAATATTACATTTATATACTATAATCAGAATTGAACCTCTGATTTTGAGCACTTGTAACAAGATGGCGGTTTTAATATAATGTTAGATTGGAACCTATTTTCTCGTCCCAGTGTTGGTGGTGTTCCGCGCTGCTGGAAACCGTTTCCTCCCTGGTCTCCCGGGGAACCTGGCCCTCCTCGGGACACTTGCTGTACGCCGCGCCACACCTGTACATTGTTGTATCATATAGAGATAGAGGGAAGGGAATTGTTAGTAATGTGGACTAATAACGCCATCACTAGCAATGTACCATGTCAGGTTGACCTCCACGCGGTTCCATCTGGAAACCATCGTTATAAATTCCTGGTGTATTTGTCAGGATGTGCTAACTGACCTGACCTCGTGTTCTTATCATCCTCCACTGGTGCCCCGCCAGCGTATACCGTCAGCGCAATCGGGTGCACCATTACATTATAGTCATGAAAAAAGCGATTGAGGTAAGGGGAAGGGGGTAGTAACCCTATTGCTAGAATTGTAGGATGTCAGGTTGACCTCGCGGTCCTCCCTTGAACGTATCTTCATAAATTTGTGTTATAATATTAAATTCAGCGCTGGAAACTATTTCCAGCATTATGTTGAGTTGTGCTCCACATTGACTTCGTTTTTTAATGTGTAAATTATTCTTGTATTTCTTATGTTATTACTGTCAAAACGAGTTAATAAAAATTCTATTCTATTCTATTCTATTCTATTCTAAATTAAAATGTGTCATCAAAGCTTGGAGACCTCTACATCACCCTACACCTGCGCTGTAGCACGGTGCGTGTGACAGTTTCGTTTCACTCTTAAAAGTTGCCGCAATTTACAAATTCTGTGATTTCAGCTGTACCACATTGGTGTGTACTAAATAATTACTAACTGTATTAACTTTAATTTAATTTACATAATTTCAGTTGGAATGTTCTTTTTTTTCTTCTTTTTTATGGCTTGGCACTCTGTACATTATTGTATATCAATATTGTATATCATTTTAAAAGTATTTAGATAATGATCATAAATAGGCGGGGAAAAATGTTGGGGCACTTGATACGACACGACGAACTAATTAACAACATTATAGAAGGAAAAATAGATGGAAAGAGAGGAGGGAAGACCGAGACACAGCTACATCAAGCAAGTTAAAGAAAAAGTTGGAGTCGTGTCGTATCAACAGCTAAAGGGACTGATAGAAGATCGTGGAAGGTGGCGGGAGCTCCACCGACAAGAGCACAGCTCTTAAATTATGAATGAATTAGATAATGATTAAGATGGCGGCGTGGTTAATTTAATTGACTTATATAAAAGGAGGCAATTTTAGATTATAATTTTGAAAAATTACATTTTTCTATTTAAGCGACGATATATAAAATTTGGGAAACAATTGTTCAGGTAAATCCAGAATGGAGATTGTATGAATGAAGGTAGCTGTCACCAGCACCATGGTACAGCGCACATGCTAATGGAGGATCATAGATCTTAGATTTCATAATTTTTTAGATAAAGTTTGTGACACGTCCATTCTCTCTCTATCTCTATTCGTCGGAATTACGACGGCCTCAGGTACGATCCCCTAGCGGTGCCCTCTGACTGTCGTCGTATCCGTCAGGCGGGAGTTGTCCTTCAGCCGCTCCATAAGTCCTTCCTTTGGTTTGGAGTGACATCTGCACTCGCCCCCTATCGTCCGGTGAAGCTGTAAAGGCCAGCTGCGGACAACAGCATTAGAGTAGTTCGAAAAAAATATTATAAGACTTTTCTTCAAGTCTCACTCGCGATAATCCCACATCTTTTTATATATATCTTATATACAAAATTCTCGTGTCACAGTTTTCGTTCCCATACTCCTCCGAAACGGCTTGACCGATTCTCATGAAATTTTGTGAGCGTATTGAGTAATATTACTTGTAATATTACCCTCTCTCTCTTTTTCCATTACTTTTTTTCCGGATTACTCTAATACTGTTGGCCCCAGCTGTCCTCACTAGAACTGTGTATATTCCGTAGTAAGCTACGGAATATACACTGTTCTAGTGTATCCTTGGCTTTCATTTGCCTGTAGGGTCTAAGATCTAGTATAGTTCAGTCATTAGTACAGCACTAAATAATCCCTATCGTCCGGTGAAGCTGTAAAGGCCAGCTGCGGACAACAGTATTAGAGTAGTCCGGAAAAATAACATCAGCTTGTTTTCAATTCTAATTATATAAAAATGGTTGTCGTTCAAAAGGTCAAAACTATGTTTGAAAACTGTATGGTTCCATACATATGTGTGTGTGTCAGTACCGCGCCGGCTCACCTGTGCAGGTGGTAGTGTTCTCTGTAGTCGGCCCGAGGTTCATCTTCTCCCTTACATCTAGAATAATAACAGACATGTATACATCACGCACTTTGTTTTGATGCGTCGTAGCCTTGTAATTTATTAACTTGGGTTACACTGAATGGTCGTAAGTTCTCAACTCGCCGGTGATAGTAACAGCGGTAACAAACCAAACGAACACATCAAAATTAATATTATATCACTAGTGGCAGTGAGGCCACTAGTCACTGTTGTGATGACAGGACCGTAAGATGTGGTAGTAAACGGACTCACAGTAGTTAATTTTAAACTTTCGTGTTTAATAGACATTATTTAAATTATTAACCGGGTCTTAACACGAATAATTTTATGGCAAATAAAGGTATTTAAGATTAACTTACACTTGTGTTGCTAACAATCCCCTCGTCGTGTGTATAACTTACACTTGTGTTGCTAACAATCCCCCCGTCGTATGTTTTACTAACACTTGTGTTGCTAACAATCCCCTCGTCGTGTGTATAACTTACACTTGTGTTGCTAACAATCCCCACGTCGTATGTATAAATTACACTTGTGTTGCTAACAATTCCCCCGTCGTGTGTATAACTTACACTTGTTTTGCTAACAATCCCCTCGTCGTGTGTATAACTTACACTTGTGTTGCTAACAATCCCCTCGTCATGTGCATAAATTACACTCGTGTTGCTAACAATCCCCTTGTCGTGTGTATAACTTACACTTGTGTTGCTAACAATCCCCTCGTCGTATGTTTTACTAACACTTGTGTTGCTAACACTCCCCTCGTCGTGTGTATAAATTACACTTGTGTTGCTAACAATCCCCTCGTCGTATGTTTTACTAACACTTGTGTTGCTAACAATCCCCTCGTCGTGTGTATAAATTACACTTGTGTTGCTAACAATCCCCTCGTCGTATGTTTTACTAACACTTGTGTTGCTAACAATCCCCTCGTCGTGTGTATAAATTACACTTGTGTTGCTAACAATCCCCTCGTCGTGTGTATAACTTACACTTGTGTTGCTAAGAATCCCCACGTCGTATGTATAAATTACACTTGTGTTGCTAACAATCCCCCCGTCGTATGTTTTACTAACACTTGTGTTGCTAACAATCCCCTCGTCGTGTGTATAAATTACACTTGTGTTGCTAACAATCCCCTCGTCGTGTGTATAACTTACACTCGTGTTGCTAACAATCCCCTTGACGTATGTTTTCTACCACTTTGTTGCTAACAATCCCCTCGTCGGGTGTTTAACTTACACTTGTGTTACTAACAATCCCCTCGACGTATGTTTTCTACCACTTGTGTTGCTAACAATCCCCTCGTCGGGTGTTTAACTTACACTTGTGTTGCTAACAATCCCCCCGTCGGGTGTTTAACTTACACTTGTGTTGCTATCAATCCCTAGTTGGGTGTTTAACTTACAGTTGGGTTGCTAACAATCCACTACTACTATTGTTTAGGTTACACTTGTGTTGCTAACAATCCCCTCATCGTGTGTATAACTTACACTTGTGTTGCTAACAATCCCCTCGTCGTGTGTATAACTTACACGTGTGTTGCTAACAATCCCCCCGTCGTGTGTATAACTTACACGTGTGTTGCTAACAATCCCCCCGTCGTGTGTTTAACTTACACTTGTGTTGCTAACAATCCCCTCGTCGTGTGTATAACTTACACTTGTGTTGCTAACAATCCCCCCGTCGTATGTTTTACTAACACTTGTGTTGCTAACAATCCCCTCGTCGTGTGTATAACTTACACTTGTGTTGCTAACAATCCCCACGTCGTATGTATAAATTACACTTGTGTTGCTAACAATTCCCCCGTCGTGTGTATAACTTACACTTGTTTTGCTAACAATCCCCTCGTCGTGTGTATAACTTACACTTGTGTTGCTAACAATCCCCTCGTCATGTGTATAAATTACACTCGTGTTGCTAACAATCCCCTTGTCGTGTGTATAACTTACACTTGTGTTGCTAACAATCCCCTCGTCAAGTGTTTAACTTACACTTGTGTTGCTAACAATCCCCCCGTCGTATGTTTTACTAACACTTGTGTTGCTAACAATCCCCTCGTCGTGTGTATAACTTACACGTGTGTTGCTAACAATCCCCCCGTCGTGTGTATAAATTACACTTGTGTTGCTAACAATCCCCTCGTCGTGTGTATAACTTACACGTGTGTTGCTAACAATCCCCCCGTCGTGTGTATAACTTACACTTGTGTTGCTAACAATCCCCTCGTCTTGTGTATAACTTACACTAGTGTTGCAAACAATCCCCTCGTCGTATGTATAAATTACACTTGAGTTGCTAACAATCCCCCCGTCGTATGTTTTACTAACACTTGTGTTGCTAACAATCCCCTCGTCGTGTGTATAACTTACACGTGTGTTGCTAACAATCCCCCCGTCGTGTGTATAAATTACACTCGTGTTGCTAACAATCCCCTCGTCGTGTGTATAACTTACACTTGTGTTGCTAACAATCCCTTCGCCGGGTGTATAACTTACACTTGTGTTGCTAACAATCCCCCCGTCGTGTGTATAAATTACACTCGTGTTGCTAACAATCCCCTTGACGTATGTTTTCTACCACTTTGTTGCTAACAATCCCCTCGTCGGGTGTTTAACTTACACTTGTGTTACTAACAATCCCCTCGACGTATGTTTTCTACCACTTGTGTTGCTAACAATCCCCTCGTCGGGTGTTTAACTTACACTTGTGTTGCTAACAATCCCCCCGTCGTGTGTATAAATTACACTCGTGTTGCTAACAATCCCCTTGACGTATGTTTTCTACCACTTTGTTGCTAACAATCCCCTCGTCGGGTGTTTAACTTACACTTGTGTTACTAACAATCCCCTCGACGTATGTTTTCTACCACTTGTGTTGCTAACAACCCCTCGTCGGGTGTTTAACTTACACTTGTGTTGCTAACAATCCCCCCGTCGGGTGTTTAACTTACACTTGTGTTGCTATCAATCCCCTAGTTGGGTGTTTAACTTACAGTTGGGTTGCTAACAATCCACTACTACTATTGTTTAGGTTACACTTGTGTTGCTAACAATTCCCTCGCCCCTATCGTTTGCATTACCGTTGTGTTGCTTACTGTGTGGTGGGTATGAGGGTGTGCTGTAGGGGGTGGTGCCTGTGGAGGGTGTACTCTTGGTGGTCGTAGTGCGCGGCGGACGGCGGGCGGCGTTGGTTGCTCGGCGGGACGCTCGCCGCGCTCTCACTGCGTCAATCAGAGAAACAGAATCTTATGTTAACTTTGATGGCCTTTGGTCTAGCGGTTTAACATACCTTACTTTGAATGATCGCGGGTTCGATTCCTCGCACGGCACAAATATTTGTATTCATGAGTATGATTGTTTGTGGCGGTCTTCTCTATGTATTTAAGAAAAAATATATTTATATATTTGTATTAGTTGTCTAGTACCCATAACACAAGTTTTAGCTAGTTTAACTTGGGTCTAGATGGCGCTGTGTGAATTGTCTTGAGATTATTATTATTATTATTATTATTGTTAACTGTCGTGTAGCACCATTAACAAAAAATGTATATGTCAATATTTCTTTATCTAAGGCATTCAGAGTACTGAACACCACAGATAACATAACTGAAACAGAACGGCAGAGGCTAGAGCCAATACCGTCTTTACCATAAGGGCACACGGGGCCCGTGCCCAGGGCCCCCTCTCTCAGGGGGCCCCGAAGGACTGACACTACACTTTTTTCACAAATCAGTAATGTTATCAGAAGATATTTACAAGGCATATACTATTGAATGTTTTTTCTATTTTATTATTTCATTGAATTAGTGCTAATCGGTGATTTGTATTCACACACTTAAACTTAAATTATAAGTAAGATATAAGTAAGAATAAATTATTTAAAAGAGCAACACACAAGTTTCTTTCTTGTTCTTCTTGTGATGAGACAGCTTTCCGAATGAGCGGTAGATTAAAAAAAATGTAATGACTATTCAAAAGTGCTTCAATGTAAGTTTATTTGAATAAATGATTTTCAATTTTGAAAAAAAGCTCATTAGGTATAAGTACCTAATGAGCTTTTTTTTACTTTCCAAAACGAGCCCCGAATGTGTGCCCAAGCCTAGTTTTGAGGGCGGTGGCTAGAGCCTAAATCTCTGTGACATTGACAAGTAAATTGATGGTTGTATTGAACTGACAGCGAGAGCTGAAGGTTGGAGCGTTTGTTATTGTCAAATAGACTAGCTGTGCTCGCGGCTTGGTTCGCACAGCGCACGCAACGGAAGCCCTCAAATGTGAATAATTATCACCGTTTTTGCAACATTTTTCATTGATGCTCCGCTCCTGTTGGTCGTAGCGTAATGTTATATAGCTTAAAGCCTTCCTCGACAAATGGACTAGCCAACACGAAAATAATTTTTAAAATCGAACTAGTAGTTCCTGAGATTAGCGCTTTCAAATAAACAAACAAACTCTTCAGCTTTAGAATAGAATAGAAAGTCATTCATTCAAATAAACTTAATTTAAGCACTTTTGAATAGTCATAACAATTTTTTAATCTACCGCTCATTCGGAGCTGTCTCATCACAAGAAGAACGAGCAAGAAACTTGTGTGTTGCTCTTTTAAATAATCATTGTAAGTTCACATTTTACAAGTCGAAACGTGTGAATACAAACTACCAACCAGCACTAATTTATTTAAGCTCAAATATAAAAACACAATAAGATTAAATCAGTCGTAGTGATAAGAGCAGACCAGTCCCTACAAGGAGCACTCGTTCACGAGTATGACGCTTTATTATATTAGTCAAACAAATAAGAGAAATGTAATTGTGAATATTGTAGGCATCGAGGGTTTTATCCCGGATTTAGGTGAGTGTTAATCAGGGCCGGATCGTGAATTTGAGGGGGCCCTAGACTTAACCTACTTAGGGCCCTCGTAATTATATTACTCAACTTAAAAAATACACCAACCAAAAACAAGCGACCAGAGATTCCCCTGTGATGACAGGAGGGTGGTGAGAGTAAACACACACAGTAGGGTGTAACTTGTATATTAACTGTTACATCTTGATTTACTCTAGCTTACACTAATTACATAAACTATATATATGAGCTACTGCGTCACCTACGTGTCGTAAGATAAAACGTACACTGGCACAATGTACTATTGAACGTGCTGATTTGCATCACTATATCACACCCCGTTCCTTTCAGTAGACGCGCACTTGTTTGATCTCAGGGTTGCCAATCTTATGGTTTTCAAACATTCTAGATATTTTTTATATTCTAAATATCGTTTCGTAGCGTGTGAGACGTGGACATTAAATCAAAAGGAAAGAGACAAACTGGAGGCTTTTGAAATGTGGTGTTGGAGGAGGATGGAAAGAATTAGCTGGAAGGATAAAGTAAGAAACGAAGAAGTACTACACAGGGTAAAAGAAAAAAGACAAATATTGAACACCATAGAAAATAGACGAGGAAAAATGTTAGGGCACTTGATACGGCACGATGATTTCATGAAAATTATTATTGAGGGGAAAGTAGAAGGAAAGAGGGGGAGGGGAAGAGCAAGGAATAGCTACATCAAACAAATTGAGGACAAAATGGGAGTCGTGTCGTATCAAGAATTAAAGAGCATGATGAAAGATCGCGGAAAGTGGCAAGAGCTCCACCGACAAGAGCGTAGCTCTTAAATTATGAATGAATGAAATATCGTTTCAGTGGGGACTGGGGGGCTTTTGTACTTCAAGGCCCTGGGCTACAGCCCAAAAAATGCATTCTGAAAGGGCCCTTTAAACCTACACCCGTATCACAAGTCACTACTTGGGGTTCCTCTCCCGGTAGCCTAACAAGAGCCTAGCTTTTAAATTATGAATGAATGAAATATCGTTTCAGTGGGGACTGGGGGGCTTTTGTACTTCAAGGCCCTGGGCTACAGCCCAAAAATAGCCTAACAAGAGCCTAGCTTTTAAATTATGAATGAATGAAATATCGTTTCAGTGGGGACTGGGGGGCTTTTGTACTTCAAGGCCCTGGGCTACAGCCCAAAAATGCATTCTGAAAGGGCCCTTTAAACCTACACCCGTATCACAAGTCACTACTTGGGGTTCCTCTCCCGGTAGCCTAACAAGAGCCTAGCTTTTAAATTATGAATGAATGAATGAGTGTAGTACCCGTGTCTGTGCTGATAGTGGAGCCCCCAGGGCAGCGAGAAGGGAGCCTGCGACATCTCACGCCGCGCCCCGCCGCCGCCCGGCACGCGCCCTCATCCGCGCCTGTACACAAAAACACTATTAAAGAAAAAAATATATATTCAGTGCTTTTCATCAATTTTACGATATAAAAAAAAACAAACACCAAAAAAAAAAAATTAAATTCAATATAACATGTAGATAATCTATACATATAAATAAAATTGGAGTGTCTGTTTATAACATTGAAATAACCGTTTTTTTACTACATGCATAACATTTTTTACAACTATTGTCTGTCAGTCTGTTCGTTCCGGCTAATCTCTGAAATGGCTGGACCGATTTTGACGGGACTTTTATTGGCAGGTAGCTGATGTAATAAGGAGTAACTTAGGCTACATTTATTTTAGAAAAATAAACTTAAATTCCACACGGACGAAGTCGAAAATACAGCTAGTGTGTAATAACATTTTATATTCTATTCTAAGATTGTACGTGTCACGAACTCTCGAATGAATTGAGACTGAAAATTTGTGTTATTTCCCTGAACAATAATCACTTGGTTTTTACAATTGTAAAGTACATTTAAAAAATATATTGTACATATAAGACAGCTTTAGCAGCCTTACTTCCGATGGTCGCGGGTTCGATTCCTCGCACGGCACAATTGTATTCACGAGTATGATCGTTTGTGATCTGGGTGTTTTCTATGTATATTATGTATGTTTTAAAATAAAAATGTCCTTATGTATATGTATCAGTTGTCTAGTACCCATAACACAAGCTTTAGCTAGCTTAATTTGTGTCTAGATGGCGCTGTGTGAATTGTCCTGAGATTATTATTATTTTTAAACGAGACTGAGGTATCCACGCAGTCTGTTTTTACAAACGCTGCAAAACATTATTGAAAATTGAAACGACAACAATTCTGTAAAAAAAACGTAATTTGAGGATATTGTAATATCCATTTCGGGTACAAACATCACGCACAAAATCCAATCGCGGCTGGCAGCCGGATATTGCGAATCTGCGTTAATGCGACTGTCGCGTCGCACGCAAACTGCCTTGCAGGATTATCAGTTATCGATTGAGATGCTGGGGGACACTTTTAAGAGACGACAGATAATAATCTCAGGACAATTCACACAGCGCCATCTTGTCCCAAGTAAGCTAGCTAAAGCTTGTGTTATGGGTGCTAGACAACTGATACAAATATATAGATATTTTTTTTTCGTGTAAATGCATATTATATATAGAAAATATTCAGATGGATACAAACAATCATACTCATGAATACAAATTGTACCGTGCGAGCAATCGAACCCGCGACCATCGGAAGTAAGACGGTGTGCTAAACCCCTAGACCACCTGGAGTCAAGCTCGCCAAAATGTAAAATTTTTAAGTGCAATAAAATAATAAATAAATATACATAGAAAACACCGAGAGCGATACAAACAGTCATACTCATGAATAAATTGTACCGTGCAAGGAATCGAACCCGCGACAGCGAAGTAAGACGGTGTGCTAAACTTATGGGACGCAGTCACCTAGATACATGAAAATAATAATTGCATTTAATAATGTCTAGTAAGACAAATTCAATATTGTCTACTAGGCACTGCTGTATCTAAACTGTGTCACCCCACCTTACATGTTCCTATTGTTATTTAGTATATAAGATCATTATTTCTATGTACATATTGTCAGTTTATCATCATCTGTAATATACATCGTCTCGACCAACAACATCGTAAAATTTACACGCAACAAAACTCATTACATAGTATAAAACAAAGGCGCTGTCGCTGTCTGTCCCTATGTATGCTTAAATCTTTAAAACTACGCAACGGATTTTGCAGCGGTTTTTTTAATAGATAGAGTGATTCGATAGGAAGGTTTATATGTGTAATACACGTATATCCGTGCGAAGCCGGGGCGAGTCGGTAGTTTATTTATAACTAGCTGTACTCGCGACTTCATCCGCGTAAAATAGTGAGCTTGACCAAATAATGAAAAAAAAATGTTATGACCTAACCCAATAAAAGCCAAATGAAAAAGTTTCATCCTGTTTGCTTCAAATATGACGACCCTTCCATACATAACTCTTTCAACCCCTTATAACTCTTTTTCTAAATATGTATTGAATAAATAAGTTAAAAATGACAATATTTCCATATAAACATTTATTCCCCTTTAAATTCTTTACAACCCATTTTTCTTTATTTATAATTAATCAACAGCCTCAAAAATAAGTTTCAATCTTCTAGCTTCAAAAATCACGATTCTTCCATACAATCTTTCATCTCCAATTTCAACCCCTTACATCCCAATTTTCGCATTAAAAAGTAGCCTATGTCCTTTCTCAGGGTCTAGACTATCTGTGTACAAAATTTCATTTAAATCGGTTCAGTAGTTTTGGCGTGAAAGCGAGACAAACAGACAGACAGACAGACAGAGTTACTTTCGCATTTTTAATATTAGTAAGAATTAAGCCCCCTAGGTGTGGCGGGTGGCTCATCAACATTCAAGCTCGGGACTCGAAGCCGTACTCACAAATGCAATTCCGCGACGCACAAGGTACAATCACCTCGTATTGTTAGCCAATATTACATTCAAATTTACAATATCAATACGCACTCAATTTGAGATTTATCTTATTTGAATGGTACATACGGCCCGCCGGATGGTGAGCGGTAAACGTCGCGTTGTGGTCACAGACAACATGCTGTCCACCTTCATGAAGGAAGACTGCTGGTCGCCACTACCGTGGATTGTCATATTTATGTTAGCTGTACTCGCGACTTCGTCCGCGAGAAATTTAACTTATTTTTCCAAAATTAAAGAATTTTTCTAAAATTAAAGTAGCCTAAGTCACTCCTTGTTACATCTTGAAAAACCCCATGCTGTGGTCTCTATAGAATCATAAGAGTCTGTAGACCTACACGAATAAAGATATTTTGAATTTGTATCGATTTTGACTTAGACTGGCCCCGCAAACATATTGCCATATGAGAAGAAGCAACAGTGAGAATATTTGCCTCTTTGAATTTCTCTCTTAATTTTGTTTTATTTATAATACAGGAGACAGACGAGCATGCGGCTCACCTGATGGTAAGTGATTACCGCCGCCCGTGAGCACCCAACACCAGGGGAATTGCAAGTAAGTTGTTGGTGACCATAAACATAAAATATTTTACTAGCTGACCCACGCGGTTTCGTCTGTATCATACTTATTTGACATTTTTCAGTATATTTCGCTCAATTTACATAATTTTTTTTTTAATTATAGTGTACTAGCTTTCAACGCGGCGTCGCTCACATGTTTTTTTTTTAGTAAAAATATCCTAAGTTCATTCTAATACCTCCAAAATTTCATGATGATCGGTTCAGTAGTTTTCGCGTGAAAGCGTAACAAACATACCTACTGTCACATTTATAATATTAGCACAGATAACATAATATTACATAATATTAGTAAGGATTGTAGAGAACGGAATCGAACGCACGACCTCGAGGTTGCAAGCTGAATAAGACTAAGAAATCCAATGAAAAATCCATGTCGATCACAATCAGCTGGTGGCGCCCCGCAGACAGGAAATGAACCCGCGGCCGACTTCCGCCGCCCCGGCACACCGCCCGCCCACCGCGCCCATGTACCGAACACAGACGCACAGACACGCTAGACAACGTGCTGTTGTATTTATTACTAGCTATTCTCCCTGGCTTCGCCTGGGTGTACATGTATTATACATATAAACCTTCCTCTTGAATCACTCTATCTATTAAAAAAACCGCTTCAACATCCGTTGCGTAGTTTTAAAGATTTAAGCACACATAGGGACAGACAGACAGCGACAGCGACTTTGTTTTATACTATGTAATGATATGTAGAAATAGAAAACATCAGACCGATCCAAACAATCATACAAATGTGTATTACCGTGCGAGGAATCGAACCCGCGACCATCGGAGGTAGCGGCGTGTGACATGTTAGAAAGTGACAGAAAGTGACAGTGTATGTCTGTACTGCTTACACAGTTCAGTCTTATAATCTACTAGCTGTTCCCCGCGACTTTGTCCGCGTGAAATTTAACTTTCATTTACTAAAATAAAAGTAGCCCTTATTACATCAGCTACCTGCCCATGAAAGTCCCGTCAAAATCGGTCCAGCCATTTCAGAGATTAGGCGGAACAAACAGACAGACAGACAGACAAAAATTGTAAAGAATGTTATTTTAGTGTATATTCATATACATGTAGTAAAAACGGTTATTTCAATATTACATACAGACACTCCAATTTTATTTATATGTATAGATGGTAGAGCTGGAGTATTTGCAATGTCTGTCCCACATATTTAAGTCGTCAAGCAAATTGCTTTGTAGCGTTTCTTTAGCTTTCAGTAACTTAACTTGTTACATCTGATAATAAAAGAAAATTCCAAAAACTCAAATAGAAATGGGACCAACCTAAACCAAACTGTTAGAGACAATCATGCTCATGAATACAAGTGTTTGTACCGTGCGAGGAATCGAACCCGCGACCATTATATGTAAGCTTGTTTATACTGCTAGATCACCGAAGCCGTCATAATACTATGATTATTAAACGACGCCCTCGGTGATCTAGTGGTTTAGTACACTGACTTTATACTACACGAGTATGATTGTTTGTTTCGGTCTGGGTGTTTGCTATGTATTTCTATGTTATTTAAAAAAAAACTATGTATTTGTATCAGTTGTCTAGTACCCATAACACAAGCTTTAGCTAGCTTAACTTGGGTCTAGATGGCGCTGTGTGAATTGTCCTGAGATTATTATTATTATTATTAAAAAGATTTGAATTCACGACCTCTGTACTCAAGCCGTGGCAGCCAACCACTAAACCGCAACGGTGTCGACATTTATTGGGAACGTGAATAAAATTTTTAAATTATTAAATTTCGCGGCGGAGCCCTAACTGTCAATTGATTATTCCGCACGGTGCCGCAGCCCCCGGCGCGCGCCCACCTGATTGACACGTACGGATTGACAAACAGGTGGATTGTTATTATAATACACAGGAAGCCACGTGGCAAATATTAAAAAGAGCGCGAGGTGTAGCGATAGGTGGCCGAGGATAGAGTCGCCAACCGTCCTGTTCTCCCAGGACATGTCCTAGTTTCTGAAGTGTCCAGCAAAGTCCTGAATATGCGCCTTAATTACTGATTTTCAACAGTATGATTGTATCAAATACTTTTTAAAAACCGGATTATAAATTACTTGAATTTTACTACATACTAGCGACTCGCCCCGGTTTCGTCCGGGTGTGCAAGTACTATACATATAAACCTTCTTGAATCACTCTGTCTATTAAAAAAAAACGGTTAAAAATCCGTTGCGTAGTTTTAAAGATTTGAGCATATATAGGGACGGACAGACAGCGATTTTGTTTTAGTTTTTTTTACTATGTATGTAATGATTGATATAACTATTGCAACACTGTTACTGCGTTCTGTTTTTATGGGAAGAAATTATATTTTTTTTTTAAGGTTTTGTATTTTATGTTGGGCTAAAAAGGACTTGTATCCAGAGCCGTAAAATATTAAATAAAAAAAAAAGTTCTGTTTTTAAACGGGATAGTCCTGGTTTTTTTAATTTGGGCTTGGTAACCCTAGGTGAAGGTTATTTTTTTTTATGGAGGCTTGTGGGGACGGGTCTTTTAAAAGAAAAAATATTCGTAGCAGTTTTGATATCAAGAGGTGAGTCATTCCGAGGTTTGATAGCCTGAACGACGAAGGAATCGCCCAAACCGGATAAATGAGCCGGCTTAGTTAAGTAACCAAGGGCCCTGGGGCACCACCGCTCGGCAGTGGAGCCCTACATTACAGTTTTATTAAAACGCACATATCTCTATCCGTCAAACTGACAACACTGCCAACCAACAGAAAGAATTTACGGGAATTCCGAAGGTACAACTTTAGAATGTCTCTCAACTGAGTTGCCATGAATAAAGTCAAGTTACAACCTGTTATATTTATTTTGAAAATGGGAGAAATTTTCAAAAGTTCACGTCTATCGAGATTTTCTGGTAAGAGTTCGAGGGTCCCCTGAGCATAAGGGCCCCGGGGCACTGCCCCGCCTAGCCCCTAGGTAGCTACACCACTGGATATAGCTATGAAATGGCATAGATAAAAATTCCTGGTGAATTTTTCACGATGTGCTAACTGACCTGACCTCATGCTCTTATCATCCTCCACTGGTGCCCCGCCAGCGTATACCGCCAGCGCAGGCGGGTGCACCATTACATTATCAACCAAAGTGAAAATCAAAATATCTTTATTCATGTAGGTCTATTACAGACTCTTATGTCAAATCTACCGTCAGTTCGGTATGATTTCGAGATGAGAACAACTGGCAAGAAACTCAGCTCGTATTCTTTTCAAATGAATGTTGTACATGTTTACAATAATACAGATCATCAAAAGTAAAACACAATCCCCCGTGATTTCCCTCGCAGTAATGTTGCAATCGCACAAACAATTGCACGTGTCTGGTAATGTGCCAGCTTCCGGATCCGGCCACGCCTCCCGCCCAACGGCACGGGGTGGCAGCGGGTCACGGGGGTGAGGGGGTTGGGTTAATATTTGAACAGCATCCGGTGAGAGGTCTCAGCCGACTGTACCGTATATTCATATTTATCCAACTTCTGCCAGTGTTTAGTTTACTAGGTTTGTTTCTCATGTTGGTTACTAGATGGCGCTAGTAGAAAAATTGAAACGCGCTAATGTTTGACTTTTGTCCCAATCCATATATCCGATCAATCCTTAGTCCAATTCAAACGGGAATTGACATTACGATGGCCGAGGTTCGAACCCTAGCGGTGTCCTCTGACTGTCGTCGTATCCGTCAGGCGGGAGTTGTCCTTCAGCCACTCCATAAGCCTTCCTTGGTTTGGAGTGTCATCTGCACTCGCCTCGTATCGTCCGGTGAAGCTGTAAAGGCCAGCTGCGGCCAACAGCATTAGAGTAGTCCGAAATTTTTTTTTTAATTTGGTCATTTTGTTCACAGTGTAAATATTTGTGTTTTATGGTAGTGTCCTCTATAGTAAATTGTATTAAACATACAGTATTCCCCCATTTCATTTGAATTTCTATGAACTTAAATTGAGGTACAGAAATAGTTAAGGATAATCTCAGGAACTACTGCTTCCAATTAAAAAATAATAATTATATATTTGTTATATTTCAAATATATTAAATATATATGAATCGAGTCTAGGTAGCGAACTTTGAAAAAGGGCGAGCACAATAGATCTATATAGGTCGCAGTGCACCTGCACCTGGTCCAAGCACCTGACAATTGCCCAAAACCAGGAAAAGCGACTGTTAGTACTGTGGACTGGTGATCTTATTGCTAGCAATGTACCATGTCAGGTTGACCTCCACACACGGTTCCCTCTTGATAAATCCCTAGTGAATTTGTCAGGATGTGCTAACTGACCTGACCTCATGTTCTTATCATCCTCCACTGATGCCCCGCCAGCGTATACCGTCAGCGCAGGCGAAGGCACCGTTACAATATCATATATAAAACAAAATCTAATTAAGTATACAAGAGTTTAGGGGACGTCGGTGTCGCGTCACGTGTTGGTTGTGACATTGTCACTTTTGTCACACACAATGCCATCAATTAGCTAATGAGCGGCCGCCACCGTGCACCGTCGCGTCGCACTACAAGCACCACCGCAGCACAATGTATACCCTATATATGTATTGTAACGAACTTCTAATAATGGACCGGGGAATAAAGAAGACACATTCACAACTCAACGTACTAATTATATAAATGTAAAAGTTCAGCTTTACAAAGTTTGTTTTTTTTAGTTTACAATGGTTTTTTTTATTGGGGCGTTTGGGCTATTTTCTTATTTTTTTTTTATGGATGATAATTCAAATTAAAATTCATAAATAATTTATTCTTGTAGGACATTTTAGCCGCTTATGAACTTAATTTTTTTATAATATAATATTTCCCCACCGTCCAGTTCAGTATATATGTATATTCAATTGAGAAGAACTGGCAAGTAACTCAATTGAATTACTTTTTTTAAAAGCCAGTTTATTTACAATGTATATTTATATAGGTGTCTATGTCTAACATTAAATGAAATTTCAGTGCATGAACAACTATTGCCATGCACGCTCGTCATTCAAGTAATCGTTTAGTGAGTAATAGGCCTTGCTCAGTAAATATGATTTAACAGATGTTTTGAATTTATTTAAGGGTAATTCCAACATATCCTTTGGTATCTTATTGTAAATTTTTATACCTATTCCCATAAGGACCTATTGACTTTTTCTAAATGATACTTGGGGACAGCAAGTTTCTCTTTAAATCTAGTTTTAATATTATGAATAATGTAACGGTGCTCCCGCCTGCACTGACGGTATACGCTGGCGGGGCACCAGTGGAGGATGTCTTATAAGAACACGAGGTCAGGTCAGTTAGCCAGCACTAATTAATTAATTACTCAAATAGAAAAAATATTGAATATATAACCAACTGGTTAAACAATTAATAAGAGGACTGATTGTCATAGTGATTAGAGCAGACCAGCCCCTACAAGCAGCACGTTTAGCAATTTATTATTTTACAACCCCTAGCTTGCTAGCAGTACTTCGAATATTTATGCAACAATTACACGGTCGGTTGCAATTTGAGAGCATCTCAATTATCTACCCCGTTTATAAAGATTCATAATGGATACTGTTGCTTTAAAATATTTACGTAAAAAAATTTCAAATCGTTTCTTTAAGAACTAGCTTTTTAAATTTGTCTATATGTACGTTAAAGTGTGATGGATCGGTGGACTGTCTGGGTGTCTAAATAATGAAAACACGTATATTATAGTAATACTAGCTACTCGCCCCGACTTCGCCCGGGTGTACATGTATTATATATATAAAACTTCCTCTTGAATCTATCTATTAAAAAACCGCTTCAAAATCCGTTGCGTAGTTATAAAGATTTAAGCATACATAGGGACAGACAGCGACAGCGACTCTATTTTGTACTATGCAATGATGATATATTAGGTTCTAACATAATTTGTAACAAATGTAGAGAGTGTTGACAAAATAACTAATAATAATAATCTCAGGACAATTCACACAGCGCCATCTAGACCCAAGTTAAGCTAGCTAAAGCTTGTGTTATGGGTACTAGATTACTGATACATATACATAGATTTCTTTTTCTTGTAAATACATACATATTATATATAGAAAACACCCAGAATGATACAAACAATCATACTCATGAATGCAAATGTTTCGAATCGAACCCGCGACCATCGGTAGGCGATGTGCTAAACCGCTTTACTACCAAGTCCATCATAATATTTTAAAAAAAATTGTCAGCCTGTCTGTTCTTGCTAACAGCTGGACCGATAAAGACGGGATTTTCACTCGCAGATAGTTATGTTATTGCATAGATATTGTTATAAGGTGTAAATTATAGTTTTGTGTTAGAATTTTTTTTATTTTATTAAATAAGCTAAATTCCACGCGAAAGAAGTCGCGTGTAACAGCTAGTATACAATACAGGTAATAACAATAGCAATATACAGACAAGTCGTAGAACTTGCAATTGTTTTGTGACAGTTGTAAAATAAATATTTACCCCGGAATTCGAACCCGCTACCCTTTGTGTGCGTCTCAATTACACGGCACATTATCGGATCCACTTAATCCGGGGGGAGGGGGCGCAACAAGTGGCCGGCGATGGGGTTGCTAATGAATTGAGCGACGGCCCACGATCTATTACTATTTACAAGTGTAATCCTTTTTTGTGCAGCCACCCTTGCTAACTACCCGTCGTGTGGGTTTTTAGAGATAAGATATTGTCTATATATTTTTATAAAAAAATAAATAAGTAGAAAAACAAATAAACATCGATACCGTTGTGGTTCAGTGGTTGGCTGCCACGACTTGAACCCAGAGGTCGTGTGTTCAAATCTTCTTACTTGTTATTATGTGATCTATACATCTATACATAAATAAAATTAGAGTGTCTGTTTGTTAATATTGAAATAACCGTTTTTTACTACATGCATATGAATATAAATACGGTACATAGACCAAAATAACATTTTTTACAATTTTTATCTGTCTGTCTGTTTGTTCCGGCTAATTTCAGTAAATACATACACATTATACATAGAAAACACCCAGACTGATACAAACAATCATACTCATGAATACAAATGTTTGTGCCGTGCGGGGAATCGAACCCGCGACCATCGGACGTAAGGCGGTGTTATAGACCGCTAGATGACCGGGGCGTACTTTTATCAAAATATATTAAAACAATAATATTTTTTAATAAAAGTATTTGAATACAATTATATACATATTTTTAATTTTGAAATTGTTCTATAGAGAGCTACAGCATGGGGTTTTTCAAGAAGGGTATATTAAGGTTTCTTAAGGGTTGTCAACGCCTGACACCCCTGGTGTTTCAGGCGTCCATAGGCTACGGTTACCGTTTACCATCAGATAGGCCGTATGCTTGTTTCTCTCTGAAAAGAACTCTCCATCAGAGTTTTATCAAGCACAGTGCAGTCACGCATTCTGAGCTTCTTCGGCCATGTGTCTCGCCGTGGTAATGACTCCATAGAGCGTCTCGTAGTGCAGGGAAAAGTGGAAGGCACCAGGCCACGTGGTAGATCACCAATGAGATGAGTGCAGGGAAAAGTGGAAGGCACCAGGCCGCGTGGTAGATCACCAATGAGATGAGTGCAGGGAAAAGTGGAAGGCACCAGGCCGCGTGGTAGATCACCAATGAGATGAGTGCAGGGAAAAGTGGAAGGCACCAGGCCGCGTGGTAGATCACCAATGAGATGAGTGCAGGGAAAAGTGGAAGGCACCAGGCCGCGTGGTAGATCACCAATGAGATGAGTGCAGGGAAAAGTGGAAGGCACCAGGCCACGTGGTAG
Organism: Achroia grisella; assembly: GCF_030625045.1. Lineage (NCBI taxonomy): Eukaryota > Metazoa > Arthropoda > Insecta > Lepidoptera > Pyralidae > Achroia > Achroia grisella. Next base: position 60,305 of record NW_026712987.1, on the reverse strand, counting down.
ATCACCAATGAGATGAGTGCAGGGAAAAGTGACTGCACTGCATCAGGCCACGTGGTAGATCACCAATGAGATGAGTGCAGGGAAAAGTGACTGCACTGCATCAGGCCACGTGGTAGATCACCAATGAGATGAGTGCAGGGAAAAGTGACTGCACTGCATCAGGCCACGTGGTAGATCACCAATGAGATGAGTGCAGGGAAAAGTGACTGCACTGCATCAGGCCACGTGGTAGATCACCAATGAGATGAGTGCAGGGAAAAGTGACTGCACTGCATCAGGCCACGTGGTAGATCACCAATGAGATGAGTGCAGGGAAAAGTGACTGCACTGCATCAGGCCACGTGGTAGATCACCAATGAGATGAGTGCAGGGAAAAGTGACTGCACTGCACCAGGCCACGTGGTAGATCACCAGTGAGATGCACAGATTGGATCAAGGCCGCAACTAAGTGCTCAGTTTACAAATGTACCCGGACAGCTGCAGTCCGCGCGCGAATGGTGCCGAAACAACAAAAAAAAAACACCAAAAAACACAACTCATTCAAAATCTTGACGACGACCACTCTGACAAGAGTGTACCCACTAAGAAGAAGAATGGTTATTTCAAAGTCCAAAATATCTGTATTCATGTAGGTCTATTACAGACTCTTATGATATGTCAAATCTACCGTCAGTTAGGGATGATTTCGAGATGAGAACTGACAAGAAACTCAGCTCGTATTCTTTTCAAAATGTTGTACATGTTTACAATAATACAGATTCATTTAAATTCATATTTGTGAGAACAGAGTGACCACCAGCATATGATATTGCAATACCAAATAGTTTACCACTTTCATGATAAAAAAATGTATATAAGTGACTGTTGCCACTTACAATTCCGTGGGAAGGAAGGAAGTGGAGTTTGCAATATCAAGAATAAAAACAAATAGTGGGCGTGCAAAGCGGCGCGTCGGAACTAGTCGTACATTTGATTTCTGTCCGTCATAATAAAGATAACTGTAAATGTTTGTACTTAGTAAGCAGTGCCGCGGGGCGCGCCTCGTCCCCCGGGGCACCACTCAACGTACTCATCGTTCAGAGGTTCCCAAACTTAACAGTTTAGTGTCCATTTTATTTTAATTCGTTTGTTAGGATATTTCTTTGCCTCGCACAATCACATTGTAGAATCACATTCCAGCGATGGTATTTCCGAACCGATACGATATTGAAACCTTCAAGAAAAGAGCTTATTCCTTCTTAAAAGGCCGACAACGCACTTGCATTCCCCTGGTGTTGGGTGCTCATGGGCGGCGGTAATCACTTACCATCAGGTGAGCCGCATGCTCGTTTATCCGTGTGCAATAAAAAATGTAGTAATCTAAAAATAAATATAACAATATTTTTTCACTAGTTTACCCGCGCAACTTTGTCTGCATAACACTCACTTGACACTTAACATTATATTTCGCGCAATTTACATAATGATTTCCTAAATTACAGCCTGTATGTTATTCTAATGTATAAACTATATGAATGTAAAGTTTCATCAATATTCGTTCAGTAGTTTTTGTGTGAAAGAGTAACAAACATTCGTATTTATAATATGAAATGTAACACGTTCAGTCGGTTAAGTCCCCCGCCCCCCGGTTCTGGACGTGGGCCCTCAGTTACAGTACAGTTTGAGGACCACTGCCGCAGTGTTATGCCCCGTTTAATTAATAATGGCCCGCGTAGGGACTGTTGGCGTTTGGTATTGTTACATTATAACTAATTCAGTTCGCCTTTTAGCGTTGTTTAGTGATTCTGTGTGGGTATTTAAGGGCGGGGGAGGGGGTGAGGGGGTGACGGTGCCGGGGGAGGGGGTGAGGGGGGGACGGCCCGCGCCTGCACCGTATGTGATGTGTTTTTGACTTTGAATCATTATAACAAGTATCAGTAGAGAATAACTGGCAAAAATCTCAAATAAATATGTTTTTAGTCAAAAGAAAAAAAAACGAAAATAATGATCCTTACTAATATTATAGATGTGAAAATGTCTTATGGAAAGTGTATAATATGAATGTGGATGGATGTAAAGGGAGGGGACGCCCTAAGAAAAGATGGATAGATTGTGTGAAAGATGATATGAATAAAAGAAGAGTATGTTCAGATATGACGACCGATAGAGAGCAGTGGAAGAGAATGACATACTGCGACGACCACAAATAATGGGATAAAGGCGAGGCAATGATGAAAGTAACTCTGTCTGTCTGTCTCGCTTTCACGTAAAAACTATTGAACCGATTTAAATGAAAATTGGAACACATAATCTAGACCCTGAGAATGAATATAGGTTACTTTTTAATCTGAAAAAGGACATTGAAAGGGTAGGTACAAGGTTGTATGGATATATCGCCATTTTCAAAGCCTGAAACTGATTTTTAGGCTGTTGATTAAATATAAATATAGAAAAATAGGTTGTAAGGAATTTAAAAGAGAGTTAAATGTTTAGGTGTAAATATTGTAATTTTCAAAGCTTAGCAGTAGCAGCTTGAAGTTTAATTTTGACCTATTTATTAAATATTAAGAAAAAGAGTTATAAGAGGTTGAAAGAGTTATGAAAGATTGTATGGAAGTACCGTCACTTTTGAAGCTTTTTCCGGAGAAACAACGGAAAAAGTTCTAACCCAATAGAAAGCCAACGGAAAAAGTTTCATGGTTATATTAAATATTTTTTTCATTATTTGGTCAGGGTCACTATTTTAAAAATAGAATGATTCAAAATAATTGACTGACTTTTCATTACCACTGTGTTCTTAGATTAATCCCGGAATCGATTCCGTGATCTCGGTATAATCTTTCAGTAATCCCGAAATCATGGGATTAAAATAAAACGGAGCTACCTGAGGGCTTTTTGGGCTGCAGCCCAGGGCCCCGAGGATACAAACGGCCCCCAGTCCCCACTGAAACGCTATTAGAATATAAAAATATATCTAGAATGTTTAAAACCATGAGGTTGGCAACACAGATTTATCAACCCATGCAATTGCACGTCTATCGAAAGGAACGGGGAATTTCTCCTAAAATATGGTCGAGCACAGTGATGGCTGGCTCATCCGTCATACTCGTGAACGAGTGCTGCTTGTAGGGACTGGTCTGCTCTTATCACTACGACTGATTTAATCTTATTGTTTTTTATATTGGACCCTAATAAATTAGTGCTTGTTGGTAGTTTGTATTCACACGTTTCGACTTGTAAATGTAAACTTACAAGGATTATTTAAAAGAGCAACACACGAGTTTCTTTCTCGTTCTTCTTGTGATGAGACAGCTTTCCGAACGAGTGGTAGATAAAAAACAAATTGTTATGACTATTCAAAAGTGCTTAAATTAAGTTTATTTGAATAAATTATTTTCTATTCTATTCTGGTCGGTGTATTTTTTTAGTTGAGTAATATAAAGTAGATTTAGCCCAGGGCTCCACAAATTCACGATCCGCCCCTGATTGTTGTTGCTGTCAATGGTACACACCAAATGAATATGTGACATGTTAGAAAGAGACAGACTACAGGTACGAGTATGTCTGTACTGCTTACACAGCTTTTTAAAATTAAGGATTAGGGAATCTTCTATAGTAACAATGAAAAGTGTAATCACTAAACATACGATATGTTTATTTTGTAGCTTTATATATGTACTTTCAACCATTACATCACTTCAAAACTGGTATAATATATTTAAATAATAAATATGACAATACATATATTTGCTCTAAAGGTCCCTTCAGTGTTATAATATTATGTTCAATGTTCAATGTTCAAGTATGTTCAAATTTAGTTTTTACATTTTGGCGCCAAAATATTTTTTACTTTTTATATGGATTTATGCACACTAAGGAACATCCTATACAGCTATATTGGTATTATAAACTCTTATTATTTTTATTTGTATATATATAAATCGTAGGATATTTAACAAGTGTTTTGGTCTATTGTCAGGTGTAGACCTGTAGCACTGCGACCTACATATATCTATTGTGCTCGCCCTTTTTCAGAGTTCGCTACCTAGACCCGTCAGGGACAAGAATTGAAGGATATTCTTTAGAGCGATGGTTTTTATCTCCTCGGGATAGAGTGTATACTTTCTAAACGAGATATTTTGTGTATGCATGAGTGGGTACACAGTTTAGTGTTATAATCTATGAAGTTGTTTCTGTCCTTGCTTTGTACCATATATCTAGAAAGGTTTTTTAATGCCGGAAACGAAAGTGGTTAAGAAGTGGTTGTAATTAGTGGTTGTAAAGAAATAAGAGTATAATGGCAGGGCCATCAAATGTTGAAGATTTAAAACTATATACAACAGATTATATAGTGATGTGAGGTGTCAGGCCAAAGACAATGATAACATGAACTGTTTGAGGGTGTTGAATGATCAACAGTAACAAGGGGTGACAACTAAAGGGTGGCCACCACCGACCAAACACTGAACACTACCACAATTACCTTAATTAGGGTTGATAACCCTTCACCGGAGCAAATACGATCAATTTATTATGTTATCACATTAAGGATACGAACAGAAATAGAGATGTTTGTTCAAATAAACTCAAACACTTACCACTTACCACTTTCATTAAAAGAGGAAAAATAATGATAAAAAATTTATAAGTAGTCTTAAGACATTTGTGGGGGTTTATACTATATAACAGTGGTAAAAAACAAAGTCTCTGTCGCTGTCTGTCCGTCCCTATGTATGCTTAAATCTTTAAAACTACCCAACGGATTTTGAAGCGGTTTTTTTAATAGATTAAGTGATTCAAGAGGAAGGTTTATATATATGATACATGTACAGCCGTGCGAAGCCGGGGCGAGTAGCTAGTTAATAAATAAAGAAATAAACTTTTGAATAGTCATTTTTTTATTCTACCACTCATTCGGAACGCAGACTCATCACATGAAGAATGAGCAAAAAACTTGTGTGTTGCTCTTTTGAAAAAATATTGTTTCTGCTTGTAGAGACTGTACAAACAATTATAAATATAAGCACTTTATAATACCATAGATAATTTTTTAATAATTCGGAAAGCAAGAAGAAGAACGAGCATGTAACTTGTGTGTTGCTCTTTTAAATAATCATTGTAACTTTACATTTACAATTTCGGGACGTTCGAATACAAACCACCAAGTGGCACTAATTTATTAACTTCAGAATAGTGGAAGCGAATTGCGAGGAGCTCAGCGTCGAAATCAAACGGGGATTAAAATGACGACGGCCTGAGCCGAAGTTAGAATCCATAGCGGTGCACTCAGACTGGCGTCGTGTCAGCTTGAATTTGAAACATTCGATATATAAAAAAATACTAAAACATAAGTCAGTCAATACAATGTATCATTACTTGTTAATGTAAATTTACTTAAAGCAATATTTGACAGCCTCGGTGGTCTAGTGGTTTAGCACACTGCTTTACTATCCGATGGTCGTGGGTTCGATTCCTCGCACGGCACAAACATTTGTATTCATGAGTATGATTGTTTGTATCGGTCTGGGTGTTTACTATGTATAATGTGTATTTATTTACAAAAACAAAATGTATCCATGTATTTATATCAGTTGTCTAGTACCCATAACACAAGCTCTGCTGCTGTCCTGAGATATTATTATTATTATTATTTATTCAAAAGAGCAACACATATCTTGTTAAATATCCCACTTTAATTATCCCAATTTTATTGTCTCAATATTATAACTGTTTGGGTTTGTTCCGTTGCCTGTAGTCCATTTTAAAAAGGTGAAATTACTTTGGCGCCAAAATATTGACATAAAAAAAAAACAATATTATAGAGATCAGAAGGGAACTGTAGAGAATATATATATATATATATATATATATTGTCATATTTATTACTTAAATACATTATAACACTGTTAGTATAGAAGATTCTCTAATAAACATATCTCAACACATGTCATTTTCACTACCACCTCCGATCGATCCTCGTCCAATTCAAACGGGGATCGATATTATTACATGACGGTCTGAGCCGAGTTTCGAACCCCAAGTGCCTAGCAGTGTACTCAGACTGTCGTCGTATCCGTCAGGCGGGGGTTGTCCCTCAGCCGCTCCATAAGTCCTTCCATTGGGTTGGAGTGCCATCTGCACTCGCCTCGTATCGTCCGGTGAAGCTGTAAAGGCCAGCTGCGGCCAACAGTATTAGAGTAGTCCGGAAAAGCCCATGTCTTAACAAAACTTGACAATATTAGATGTAATAGTGCCACTGTCCGCCACGACGCTGCAGGCGGTCCCCCGTGTGAGGGACACTCGACACTCCCGCGGTGTCGACACTGCGACGGCGACACTGACAGGGGACCGGGACACTTATAGTGTACACTCAATTAGCTTGATTGGTGTCAGGGAACTGAGCCGTGTATTGTCTACAGCAGAGTTGAATAACATGCGGCCCGCGGACGCTTGCGGCCCGGTAGAAATGTTTATGCGGCCCATCATGTATTTCTATAATTGAATTTATTTTTTCTACTTTCTTATTATAATCTTTATTACATAGTATAAAATAGAGTCGCTGTCGCTGTCTGTCCCTATGTGTGATTAAATCTATAGAACTACGCAACGAATTTTGAAGGGGCTTTTTTTAATAGATAGAGTGATTCAAGAAGGTTTATATTATATGTTATATATATAATACATGTACACCCGTGCGAAACCGGGGCGTGTAGCTGGTATAATATAAATAGAAAACACCCAGACCGATACAAACAATAAAACACTCATGAGTGTGATTGTTTGTGTCATACAAATGAATGTGTCATGCGAGGAATTGAACCCGCGACTATTGAAAGTAAAGCATCAGTCCGTTGATTAAAAAGGTTGCTGACTCTTGGCTGACTAGCTATATATATACCACGGTGCTGCTCGCGTGGAATGCGAGTGAGTCAACTTTCTCATAGTGCAGCTTTCTGATGAATATAAATAATAATATGAATCATTTCTACGGGACGGACAGACAGCGACAGCGACTTTGTTTTATACTATATGTAGTGATATATGTATTCAAAAAAAGGAATATATTTATTTATTTATATCAGTTGTCTAGTACCCATAACACAAGCTCTGCTTACTGTGGGACTAGATGGCGCTGTGTTAATTGTCCAGGGTTATTTATTTATTTATATCAGTTGTCTAGTACCCATAACACAAGCTCTGCTTACCGTGGGACTAGATGGCGCTGTGTTAATTGTCCAGGGTTATTTATTTATTTATATCAGTTGTCTAGTACCCATAACACAAGCTCTGCTTACCGTGGGACTAGATGGCGCTGTGTTAATTGTCCAGGGTTATTTATTTATTTATATCAGTTGTCTAGTACCCATAACACAAGCTCTGCTTACCGTGGGACTAGATGGCGCTGTGTTAATTGTCCAGGGTTATTTATTACTATTATATGTCTCATGTCAATTGCATTCTCCTACTACGGTACTCCAAAGTCACCGTCAGTTTGTTTGTCATCTTAAAATCTCTATATTAATAAAATATATTGTTGATGTAATCACTGTCAGCGGGGGACCGTGGGGTCGCCGGGGGGCGGCGGTGAGGGGGTGAGGGGTTGATCAAAGAAGACAAGTTGTCACTGGCATGCAACAAGGTTACGGTGACGCGCCGTGATGGAGAAAATGGAGGACTTTTTTTTATTCTTATATTTATTTAGTGACTTTTATCATAATATGACAATGCGAGTCCTGTAAGAAGATAAGATTTCTACCATACAATGAAAACAAATGTTTTCGGGCGTTGATACAAGATCGGATATATATTTTCCGTGGTACATACCAAGAATACATTACAATAAGAGACCAAGGGATATACTGGAAGTACCCTTAAATAAATTCAAAACATCTGTTAAATCATATTTGCTGAGTAAAGCCTATTACACACGAAACGATTACTTGAATGTCGAGCGTGCATGGCAATAGTTGTTTATGCACGGGATTTTCGTGGGAAAGTTACAATATGCAATGCAATATGATATTGTATTCGCTAACACCTCGGAGTTTCAAATGAAACCCAAATTTACATTAAATATTGACTATTAATAATATATTTTTTATAATTCTGAAGAGATCTATAGAATTTTTTTGAAGAAGAAAAAATGAGTTAATTAATACAAAATGAAGTAGGTTCATTGAAAATAAATCTAAAGCGCCTTAAAAAATTAAATAGCAACTTTTTGCAGCTAATAGTTTTTGTGTTTATTAATCTTGAAGGCGTGCCGGAACTGTTATATTGATATAAAGAAAGCCAAAACAGTGGCTACGCAATAAATATTGATTTTGTTTGAGTAAAGAGTTTCATTTTTTTAATTTCTGAGTCTCTGAATAAAGAACTGTCCTAGGCAGGGCGTCGTCAGGTGGGCTCCCTACTGATGCTGGTGAGGAGCGAGCGCGGCCGCCCGCCGTGCTCGAATCAAAAGTAATATTACATCTTATCAAACCACAATTTTCAACTAATGACCTCGTCGTGCTAATCTACACCATATGCCCTTACAATAAAGGTCAATATTTAGTATAACAGGTGTAAAATTGCGCGTGCATTGAGGTAAGGATGTCATAAGGTTTTTGAATCGTTTAAAGTGATTATAGAATGGATTGTTGAGGTGACGTCTGTCGCAGCTAGGGGCTGCTGGTGCAGTGGTTAGAAGTCTCAACAAGGAATTGCAGTTCAATTTTTTACTAATATTATAGATAAGATGATATCTGATTACCTCAGTGGTGTAACGGTTTAGTACACCGCTTTACTTCAGATGGTAGCTGGTTCGTTTCCTGGCATGGTGTTTACACTTTTATTCATGAGTATGTTTATCGGTCTGGGTGTTTTCTATATATATATTATGTATATCATCATCTGCTTCTTCCTTATCCCATTTATTTGGGATCGGCGTAATATGTTTTTCTCTTCCATTCATCCCTGTTCGCAGTCATCTCGTTATTTACTTCCTTTCTTACCATATCATCTTTCACACAGTCCATCCATCTCTTTTTTGGCCTTCCTCTGCCCTTATAACCATCCACAATCGGGGGAAGGGTATTGTTAGTAATGTGGACTGATAACACCATCACTAGCAATGTACCATGTCAGGTTGACCTCTACGCGGTTCCCCCTGGAAACCTAACTGTGCTAACTGATTTGACCTCGTGCTCATCTTATCATCCTGCACTGGTGCCCCGCTAGCGTAAACCGTTAGCGCAGGCGGGTGCACCATTTCATTATCATATAAAAAAAACTAAGTGGTCTCGGACAGTGCGGCTTCAGAGGAGCTTCCTCGAATGAACTTCCTGCCGAGGTTTTCCCCCGAGACTACAGCATGGGGTTTTTCGGGAAGGGTATATTAAGGTTTCTAAGTGTCGGCAACGCGCACGTGACACCCCTGATGTTTCAGGTGTCCATAGGCTACGGTAACCATTTACCATCAGATGGGCCGTATGCTTGATTGCCACCATAGTAGTATAAAAAAAATCTCTAAACAAATATGTATGTTTATACAGATTGTTTTTATTAAACTGTGATTACCGTCGTTGGTAATGCATTTATTAATATCTCATCTTATCACATATCTAATGGGCGCCCGTGTGGAGGATGATAAGAACATGAGGTCAGGTCAGTTAGCACATCGTGACAAATTTACCAGAAATTTGTCACGATGGTTTCCAGATGGGACCAATTTTATTTTTATATATATGACTAGCTGGTGACAGCGACTTCGTCTGCGTTTCCGTTGATTTTCGTAAGATAAGTAGCCTATGTCGTTCCTCCGGTTCAGTGGTTGTGATGTGTTTTCCTAACATTTCCCTTCACTGCTCTGCTCCTATTGATGGTAGCGTGATGAAAAGTATACCATAACCTGCCCGGGAGTATGGAGAATAATTGTACCAAGTTTTGTTAAAATCCGTCGAGTAGTTTTTGTTTCTATAACGAACATACAGACAGACAGACAAACATTTTACTGATTGCATTTTTGTCATCAGTAGAGATCACTGATCACCCTCTGATAGCTATTTTTGAAATATATTTCATGTACAGAATTGACCTCCCTACAGATTTATTATATGTATATATTTTAATGTAAGCTTTTATTCTTGTAGAATATTCTTTCCTCATGTTTTTATGAACTTATGTACATAGGAATGTCTGAGCAAGAAAACATTTGTGAATATTGTCCAGAAACATTTTCTTTCTTTTTCTTACCTATTTACATATGTATAGTCTAAAACATACAAGATATATATATGTAATTTAAGACACTTAAAAAGGTTAAAAAAATCCGTATACAATTTTAAAACACACAATATGTATATATATAAAACTAGCTGTACTCGCGACTTCGTCCGCGTGGAATTTAACAAAAAAGATTTAGAGATTTTTTCTAAAATAAAAGTAGCCTAAGTTACTCCTTATTATATCAGCTACCTGCTAATAAAAGTCCCATCAAAATCGATCCAGCCATTTCAGAGATTAGCCGGACAATCCGACAGACAGACAAAAATTGTAAAAAATGTTATTTTGGTGTATGTACCGTATTTATATTCATATGCATGTAGTAAAAACTGTTATTGCAATATTACAAACAGACACTACAATTTTATTTATATGTAATAATACTTCAATACACTTAAAAAAACACTAGCAGATAGTGGTCCATCTCTAAATAGTACTTACCCAATTTATTACCCTAAATGGTATCACAAGTATCCAATAATAACCAGAAAACACACTTATATACACACTGAACTCACTCTAACTGTTACACTGGGAATTCTAACAAGTTACAATGCTTGGGAGCTCTATATCTTGCCAGGGATTACATCAAACTGATCAGATTTAGGGGAGGAGACGAGATTAGGGGCGGGTTTAGGGGTTGAAACGCCCCCGCACCACGCCCAACCGACGCCTGATAAAATATTTATAAAGGGGTGGTCTCTACCCCTTTGTTTCCATCAATATATAATGCATAGATATGATGTTTGCGGACGTTTTAGGGGCTGTTAAAATACCAGTGTACCACCAAGTGTTCATTTATGAAAATGTTATCAGAAACATGAAAGATAGCTGTGCCTGGTTTGATCCGTATGAAATTTATAGCCTATATGTTATTCTGATGTATGAGCTGTATTACTGTAAAGTTACATCAAAATCCGTTCAGTAGTTTTTGCGTGAAATAGTAACAAACATACATCCATACTCACAAACTAACGTTTATAATATTAACTAGCTACCAACCCCGGCTTCGCCCGGGTGTACATGTATTATACATATAAACCACCCTCTTGAATCACTCTATCTATTAAAAAAACCGCTTCAAAATCCGTTGCGTAGTTTTAAAGATTTAAGCATACATAGGGACAGACAGCGACAGCGACTTTGTTTTATACTATGTAGTGATTAGTTATTACAATTCACGCATTTCAACTTAAAAATGTGAACTTACAAGGATTGTTTAAAAGAGCAACACACAAGTTTCTCGCTCGTTCTTCTTGTGATGAGACAGCTCCGAATGAGCGGTAGATTAAAAAAATGTAATGACTATTCAAAAGTGCTTAAATTAAGTTTATTTGAATAAATGACTTTCTATTCTATTATTACTTTACATTTTAAGTTTAAGTGTGTGAATACAAACCACCAATTAGCACTAATTCAATTATATACTCAAATAGAAAAAATATTGAATATATAACCAACTGGTTAAACAATTAATTTAATTTAATTTTTTTTCTTTATTCTAATTTATTTCTTCACGGAATCCAGTATCCGTAAGCAGTGATCTCACTTGGCCTATTATATAACCTGTGAAGTGTATATATGTAGGTGTATGTATACATTTAAGAAATCATTATTTGAATACACAAAGATATATATGTTCATATCATATTTGAGACGGGTGGCACTTTGATTTATTTTTTTATTGAATTCACAATTTTGTTCGTGACCTATATTTTTTTACAGTTTATACGAACTGGCCCGCGTGTGTACCTCAGTCTGGAATATCTCTGAAATAGTCCAGTCTGTGGTATACACGCAGACCATGCAGAGATGAAACGGATAGCGGCCGGATACCGGGTACCGGATATTCGGCCAACCATGTGACCGAATAGCCGGATAACCGGCCGCGCGGGATTTAGCTAACTAATAAATTAATTTTCTTTCTATAACAGTCATTTACTATTGAGTGATTAAAAATTTAAAACTAAAACTAATTTTATTCGTTAAGTAATACTAACACTAACTAAATAAAGCAAAAAATTACTTAAAGAAATATTTTATACCTAGATATTTTTTTTAATTCGGCTGGATGCCCATCTTATATTACTAGCTGTCCCGGCAAACGTTGTTTTACCATATAAATTAATAACGCTATAAAAAATAGGGGTTGGTGGTAGAAAATTTAGGGTTTTATGTATTTTTTAATGACACATAATAAAAAAATATGCCCCAAAAATAAAAAATAATGTTAGGGGTGGACAACCCTTATCACTTAGGGGTATGAAAAATAGATAGTAGCCGACTCTCAGCACCACTGAATATGCATATAAAAATCGGTCAAGCCGTTTGGGAGGAGTATGGTAACTAACATTGTGACACGAGCATTTTATATATAAGACATTACAGGACTAATCACATATTAATAATGCCTGCTTCCTATGATAGGTCGCGACGTGGGCGAACGGTTTATATACATTTCGATAAATGTATACAATAAAATTGAATTGTCTGTCTGTACTTTCAAATTAACAGCTTTTCGCTGAATGTATACGAGAGTATATGTATGGTACGTACTAAAAGTATTGTAATCGGCTAATCAAAAATAATAATCTCAGGACAATTCACACAGCGCCATCTAGACCCAAGTTAACCTAGCTAAAGCTTGTGTTATGGGTACTAGACAACTGATACATGTGCACAGATATAATTTTTTTGTAAATACATAAATATTATACATAGAAAACACTCAGACCGATACAAACAATCATACACGTGAATACAAATGTTTGTGCCGTGCGAGGAATCGACCCGCGACCATCGGTCGTAAAGCGGTGTGTGAGCAGCAGCTCACACACCGCTTTTTACACAGTTATTTTAGTGTTGCAATATAAAAAGTTGCAACAGTGTGCCAGACCGCTAGACCACCGAGGTCGTGAAAAATGTATTTTGTATTATAAATTTGTATTTGTATTTATAATTCTTTTGTTATTACACTCTTGTTTTGATACTTGATCTTGTTGTTAATACATTTTCGCCGTAGACGTAGTTTGTTTCGTTTCATTTATACACAAATAAAATAAAACTACAACCAAAAGGGATTTAGAAATTTAAGATGGTACCAGCTAGTCTATAGCCAGCTATACATATAATATAATTGTAGAGGTCGAATGGTACACAGGAAAAAAAGGCAGTAAGTGAAAGGAGAGACGAAAGATTGTATGGAAGAATCGACATTTTTAAAGCTAGAAACTTGAAACTTATTTATTAAGCTGTTGATTAAATATAAATAAATATGAGATTTCAAAGTTCGTTGTTAAATAAGATAGGGGATGAAAGCTTGTATGAAAAATTTTAATTGTTTAACCAAGAAGAATGATGAAACTTTTTTTGCAATTTTAGGTTAGATTACTGAGTATTTATCTTTTTTGGTCAGGGTCGCCATAACACGCGGACGACGTCGCGGGCACAGCTAGTTACATGTAATACAATAATACCTGTTGCTAATTATTCATTCCCCAGTCCGAGCGGACACTGGTGAAATCATAGTAAAGTGCCACGTGACCTGAATGACGAGTGACTGCTGTTACTGTCAGTGGTCGATGATAACGACCATCCGCATCCCGCACTATGATAATATAACCAAATCATATTAAGTCTACACATACATATATAACTACATATATATATTGACGACCTCGGTGGTCTAGCGGTCCAGCACACCCGCTTTACGACCGATGGTCGCGGGTTCGATTCCTCGCACGGCGCAAACTTTTGTATTCATGAGTATGATTGTTTGTATCGGTCTGGATATTTTCTATGTATAAGTATGTTATTACGAACAAAAAAAATTATTTATGTATATGTATCAGTTGTCTAGTACCCATAACACAGGCTTTAGCTAGCTTAACTTGGGTCTAGATGGCGCTGTGTGTATTGTCCTGAGATTATTATTATTATTGTTATTGTTATATATAAAATTCTCGTGTCTCAGTATTAGTTCTCCGCTACTAATCGAAAATGTCACGTGACACACACACACACAGTGTTTTATAGAGAATTTCAAACCAAAAGAAATAAAATTAATGTTAATTAAAGCTTATTTTGAAAATTTTATAATTACACTCAATATTTCGTTTACACTTCTGCTATAATATGGAAAAACTAATCTTAAATCTTTTTCAAAAACAAGACTACAACAAGATCTTTTTAAATGAAAATGAAATACAATATGTGTTTAAGGTACCTATCAGCTCATCTTCAAGACCATATAAATGGTTCATTAATTATCGGATGACCATGTCAGGTTGACCTCCACGCGGTTCCATCTGGAAACCATCATGATAAATCCCTGGTGTATTTGTCAGGATGTGCTAACTGACCTGACCTCGTGCTCATCTTACCATCCTCCACTGGTGCCCCGCCAGCGTGTACCGTCAGCGCAGGCGGGGGCACCGTTACAATATCATATGTACATTAAATATATTTTAGTTTAGAAATGTATATAATTGTACAGTGGTGAGGTATTACCCATTGCGCCACAACATCATAAAAATATGTACAGTAATACACAAATAAACTGACCGACTTTGACTTTGAAGAAGGTGGTTTGCGGTGGCGCCTGTTGTACGACACATACAAACTCTTTTGTATTTATATCAAACGCATTTGTACACGCGACTTCGTCCGCGTGGAATTTAACTTTATTTTTCTAAAGTAGCTCCTTATTACATCAGCTACCTAAGCCAATAAAAGTTCCATCAAAATCGGTCCAGCCATTTCAGAGATTAGCCGGAACAAACAGACAGACAGACAAATAAAAATTGTAAAAAATGTTATTTTGGTTTATGTACCGTATTTATATTCATATGCATGCAGTAAAAAACGTTTACTTCAATATTAACAAACAGACACTACAATTTTGTTTGTATGTATGTATAGACTGGCTGTGGTGGCCACGTGGTCTTAAGAGTATAATTAAAGCGGTCACTCAACTGCGGACTGACTAATAAAGATAGTATAAACTTAGACGGCCTCGGTGGATTAGCGGCTGTGGCCTTACGTCCGATGGTCTCGGGTTCGATTCCTCGCACGGTACTAACATTTGTGTATTCGTGAGCATGATGGTTTGTTCATATTGATGTTTCTTCATCTGAAATAGCAACGTACGATATTTGTATGTCTGTCTGTCTCATTGTAATTGCTACCGAACTAACAACGGCCATAGTCGAGATACTAACCTTGAATAATGTTATCACCTTTTCGTTCGGTGAAGCTGTGGACTAGCCGCGGTCACCAGCATTCATATGTGGAAAAAAATATTCAAATTCCCACTTTTAATTATCGTTTTATTATTATATATGAAATGTGTATGTTCGTTGACATATACCCAACTGTGATTTACAGAAACTAGAAGTACCTAGACATAAATACAAGCTATATATATGTTCCTAAACAAAGATTGGCACTTTTTTCAAATAATGTATATTGTATGATCATAAAAATTTTCAATCATCTCCCAGAAAATTATAGAAATTTGAACCATAAAAAATTTAAAGTAAATTATTTAAAGATATACTAAATAAATGTTTAATTAAATGATAATAATGTATAGTAATAATAATTTTAAATATAATAATGTGATAATAATGTAATATAATTATTATTGTAATGTTTTACACGCTGGAAACGGCAGGGCATGTTTGAAACTATTGTAATATTAAGATCATTACTATATGTACACATGTTCCAGTAAATAAATTGAATTCAATTCAATTGAATTCTATTATATTACATAGTATAAAACAAAGTCGCTGTCGCTGTCTGTCCGTCCCGTCCGTATGTATGCTTAAATCTTTAAAACTACGCAACGGATTTTAGTGCAGTTTCCAGCAATAGACAGAGTGATTCAAGAGGAAGGTTTATATATATAATACATGCATAATATTGTAGAGAAACACTGATCAATTTAGAGGTTTATAATGTGATGTCGTAAATAAACACATTATTTGCACTTACATTGCAAACGCTGGCTGAACACCATGAGATATATCACAATATTGTACTACAGTATTGTACACCTTAAGAAGGTCAACAAAATAGTCAGCGATGGTATATGTCTGTCTCTTAAGGATAACTCACAATAAACGTTTTTTATCGTTTACATTTTACGGGAAAAAATGGCGTATTTACGAAGTTATTTTAAGCAATACAGCATTAATTTTCATCCAATTAAGTACCTTAAATACGTTGTCTATTTAATATAGAGCAATATAGCCGTTTACAGCGTGTAATTTAAATGAATATTTCCGAAGATATTACAGATTTAGAATGCAGGGACATAGCGGTGCGGCGGTACTGGCTGGCGGTACAGGTTTAGTATCAGCATTGCACTCGTGTGAAGCCGGGGCGGGTCATTAGTAGCGTTACCAGACGTCCTGTATTTTAGGCTCAGTTTAAAATGTCCCGACGGGACTGACTCTGTCCCGCATTAGAATCGTGCTCCGTTTTTTATTATTAAATAAATCGATCTACACTAGACAAAAATACTCACTCACGCAACGTTCGTAACCGTAATTTAATAAAAAGCGAGTTGATGACCGGTTTTAATTACGATTATAATTGTATTGATTTTTATAAATATGTTAAAACCAATATATATATATGTTAAAGTTGACTTGCTCCTCAAAAAATATATAAAGAATATAGAACGTTACTATATAATTTTGTTTTTTCTTTGTCCGGGTAAAAAACTAAATTCCCGTATTTTTTGCCTATTTAAACATTTGCCCGTTATAGTGTGAAATAGAATCTGGCAACTCTAGTCATTAGGGCTAAAAAGGACTTGTATTCAGAGCCGTAAAATATTAAATAAATAAAAAAAAAGTACACATATCGTCGATTAAATAGAAAAATGTAATTTTTCAAAATTATAATCTAGACTTGCCTCCTTGTATATAAGTCAATTAAATTAACCACGCCGCCATCTTAATCATTATCTAAATACTTTTAAAATGATATACAATACGTGTGTGTAAATTTAAAACTTTAAAGGGAAAATAATAATTTATATAAATTTAAAAACTTGCTGCTTGTCTTGTAAAAAATGTTCATTTTGAATAGTGGCCATTTTTCTATTTAACGGGCGATATATATATTGGTTTTTCAAGAAGAGTATATGGAGTTTTCTTAAGGGTCGGCAACGCGTGACACTCCTTACTGTTTCAAACGTCCATAGACTTCGTTATCCGTTTACCATCAGATAGGACGTATGCTTTGCCACTATCGTAGCATAAAAAGACATCAATATGTTTGTTTGTCATTCTGGTTATACAAGAAACAACATAGTGTGTCTGTGTGTATGTGTGTGTGTGTGTGTGTGTGTGTGAACATAGTGTGTCTGTCTGTCTGTCTGTGTCTGTCTGTGTGTGTGTGTATATGTTTATAGAAGAATTCGCCGAACTGATAAAAGTGGCCGCTGAAAATAAACATCGCGATATAGACTCTACTTTTTCCTGCCGCCGCCGCCGCGCCGCCGCCGCGCCGCCGCCGCGCCGCCGCCGCGCCGCCGCCGCGACGCCGTGCGCTGCTTGTAAACAACTTTATATATTGTTTGGAGTCGGCAGTAGTTTGTTGAGAGACAAATTCATTTTATAATAATAATAACAATTGACGACCTCGTTGGTCTAGTGGCTTAGCACACCGCTTTACGTCCGATGGTCGCGGGTTCGATTCCTCGCACGGTACAAAAAATTTTGTTTATGTGTTTATTTTGTATCGATCTCGGTGTTTTCTATGTATTAACAAAACCGATACACATATAGAATATAATAGAAAATCCTTTATTCAAATAAACTTAAAGCACTTTTGAATAGTCATTACATTTTTTTAATCTACCGCTCATTCGGAGCTGTCTCATCACAAGAAAGAGCAAGAAACTTGTGTGTTGCTCTTTTAAATAATCCTTATAAGTTCACATAATAATAATCTCAAGACAATTGACACAGCGCCATCTACGTACATAGAAAACATAGAAAACACTCGGACCGATACAAACAATCATACTCATGAATACAAATGCTCGTCCCGTGCGAGGAATCGAACCCGCGACCGTCGGACGTAAAGCGGTGTGCTAAACCACTAGACCATCGAGGTCGTCAATTATAATTATTATCCGTTTGCGTCACCGCAGCGTGTAGTCGTAGTCGAGACGTTTTTATTGCAGTATATTTATAGTGGGTCTGAATTATCAAGCACATTACTGTGAAAGCTCTGGTCTCGTCTGAGATGCGTCACTCTGTACATCACTGAAGTTTCAGGAACTCGCAGTTCTGAGATCTGAACGACCCAACGAACCGAGCGTTCAGTGATGATGTAGCGGCATGCTTGCGACCAACATCTGTTTCAATTACTGATCTGTATTCTGTACATACATATAAATAATATTGGAACGTCTGTTTGTAATATTGAAATAACCGTTTTTTACTACATGCATATGAATATAAATACGGTACATACACCAAAATAACATTTTTTACAATTTTTGTCTGTCTGTCTCTGAAATGGCTGGACCGATTTTGATGGGACTCTTTTGGCAGGTAGCTGATGTTAGTTAAGTAAGTTACTGCTTATTAAGGAGTAACTTAGACTGCTTTTATTTTAGAAAAATAAAGTTAATTCCACGCGGACAAAGTCGCGGGCACAGCTAGTTATATATATAAACCTTCCTCTTGAATCACTCTATCTATTAAAAAAAACTGCTTCAAAATCAGTTGCGTAGTTTTAAAGATTTAAACATACATAGGGACGGACAGCGACTTTATTTTATAGTATGTAATGATACAGTTACATTTACATACATTTTATATAGAATTGTGTAATTATAAATTGTTGGTTGTAGTCGCAGTGCGCAGTGCGACTGGTCGCACATACTTCCGGAACCTGTTTGTGTTCACTGACGACAGTAGACGCGATCATTTCTCGGAATGTATGTATGTATGTATGTATGTATGTATGTATGTATGTATGTATGTATGTATGTATGTATGTATGTATGGTCCGAGTGTACACAGCGTGTGCGTATGATATCCACGATATCGAGCGATAACTGACACACGCTCCATTGTAAACGAATTATTACATTTGGTGCGTGTTTCTTCAATATCATGGATTGTGTACGCGAATATATCATGACTAGCTTTTGCCCGTGGCTCCACTCGCGTCAATTCATCCCCTTATGGGTGGAATTTATCAAAATCTTTTCTTAAGCGATGCCTACGTCATTGTAGCTTTATGCATGCAAAGTTTCAGCCCGATCGGTTTAAAATTGACAAAGTTTCATACAAACTTTCATCCCCTATTTTATCCCTTTGGGGGTAGAATTAATCAAAATCCTTTCTTAGCGGAACTAAAAAATCATTTATTCATGTAGGACATTTTAGCCGCTTATGAACGTCAAGTTTTTACATTATAATTTTTTTTCCCTACCGTCCAGTTCGGTATATAGATCCAATTGAGAAGAACTGACAAGAAACTCAATTGAATTGTAAATAAATTGGCTTTTAAAAAAAGTTTTTAAAAGCCAATTTATTTACAATGTATATTTATATAGGTGTAGGTTATGTATATTTGATTTGGTGAATATTTGAGAGCAGCTGTGCCCGTGACTTCGTCCGCGCGGAATTATGAACTATAGACGGTAGGGAAAAAATTAAAATTATAATGTAAACATTTGACGTTCATAAGCGGCTAAAATGTCCTACATGAATAAACGATTTTTTTAATTTGATTTGTATTTGAATTTGAATATTCTGTCTCCGTCTACATATCTTCTCTATCTACTACTTCTACTGCGTCCATACAACCTTTCATCACCCCTTCATCATCAATAAACGCTTACAACCATTTTTTCGCATTAAAAAGTGGCCTATGTCCTTCCTCAAGGTCTAGGTCAGTGATTCCCAAAGTGTTGTATATCGACCCCCAGAGGTCTATGACAAACTGCAGGGGTCTACGACAGCGATCATCTTGTTGTTTTACTTTATGTTTTTAACACTAAACTTTTCTACAGTATGAAATTTACAAAACATCAATACCAGGTCCATCAATGGGGGGTCCACCCAAAACAGAAAATATGGCACGGTGTCTACGACACAAATAAATTTGGGAACCTCTGGTCTAGATTATCTGTGTACCTAATTTCAATTAAATCGGTTCAGTAGTTGTGGCGTGAAAGCGGTACAGAGAGACAGAGTTATTTAATTACATTGTGCCCCACTTTGGGGGGTGTTCCGGCTTTGTTTATGTGTATATAACTACTGTTAGTAAATAAACAAACGGACAGACAATGCCTCATCAATATTATTGTAGTGTACAGAGGCTAACAGAGGTAGCGGGACTGAAGGTATCGACCACACAAACAATACAACGGAACCTTCGGCTGATAGCAGCGTGGGAAAACTTTAATTGTTTGAGGAAACACGTCGACGTTATATAATATAATTATTATATTATATAATTATTATATTGCAACGTATTGAATTTATTTATTTATATATTTATTTAGGAATTCACGTACGATGCAATGCTATTTTATATGTAAACTAACTAACCGCCCCATGCATGCCCGGCTCTACATGTATTATATACAATATAATAAATATGTCATACCAACTTTCAGTAACAATTTAATAATTGTATGCATATATAATATGACCAAATAATATTTTGTTTGTTGTAAAAATAATCATGAATATCGGTCTAATGTTAATAGCGAGGATTCAGCGACTGAACTAAGTACCAATTAATAAATTGAGTATAATTTAACTAGTAGACAAAATGATGTACAAAAGTTTAACTGATTTGGCTAACTGGTTATTAGATAAAATATTGTGGAGAATTAAAGAAGACTGTGAGGAAGGCATACAGTCTGGTCAAAATAGACATTACAAGTAACAAAATAGTCCACTGAATAACAGGAACTCTTGTTAATTGATCACCATTTGTCTTTCTATATTGACCACACTAATATATTATTATTATTATAACTAATATGATTAACATAATATAATTATAATTAATATATCTAAAAGAAGATATGTCATACGGTCCAGTCAAGGTAAACATTTCTAATAACAAAAAATCCATTACATCATTACATTACATAGTATAAAACAAAGTCGCTGTCGCTGTCTGTCCCTATGTATGCTTAAATCTTGAATTTTGAAGTAGTTTTTGTAATAGATAGAGTGATTCAAGAGGAAGGTTTATATGTATAATACATGTACACCCGTGCGAAGCCGGGTGGGTAGCTAGTTAATAAATAAATGCGTCAAATAACTGGAATTCTTGTAATTTGCTCTCAATTTTTCTTTCTATTTTGACCGGACTATAAATAAATACATCACTAACAATGGGTTGTATTACAAGGGGACAACGCCGCGTGATTCAGTTAGTTAATTATATGTAAAGAGGGGAGGGGGGTCGTTAGTGATGTGGACTGATGATCCCATCGCTGGCAATGTACCATGTCAGGTCGACCTCCACGAGGTCCTATTTGGAAATCATAGTGATAATTTCTTAGAGTGACCTGATCTCATACTCGTGTTATCATCGTACAGGGACCGTTCAAGTATAATGTAAGCAGATTTATTACAATTATTTACCCCCCCCCCCCTCCACCCATACATATGTAAACCTTTTTCAATTAGTGTATTGTTTTTTTTATCAAATACAATGTGAGGGTCGCCATTCGTGTAAAAAAGTAAATAACTGTCGATGACGTAATCATCATCTAGACTCCCCCACCGTCCATGTCATGCAAAATTAACAAAGCAAAGACGTGAGGGGGTCACATAGTGCCGCACCATACCGCTAGCACAGCCGGGTGCACCATTACATTATCTAACTGAAAACAAATGTAGATACATATATCACATGTGTGATGACGTCATTCACTTTAGTGGCCACATTTAGGAAAACAATAGGAAAAGAATATCGTTAGATAATTACTATATTTAAATTACGGACCATTCCAAGTTCCGAGCTCTGCCCCTACGCATACTAATCAATCGCTAATGGACGACACAGACGGATATATACGCGGTGCGCGAGTGCGAGTGAGAGGGAGAACGAGGCCCGCGCGTGAGCCGCGTCGAAAATTATAGTGAGGTGGTGCTGATATTTTTGTTATCGATATTTCTTATATTTAATTAATATTATTTATCGATTTGCTGAGTGTAGAGGTGAAATAATATTTATTATTCTTAATCTTAACCATGTTTGAGTTTTAATTATACAGTTATTTATCAAATATGACTATAGAGGTGAAATAATATTCATTATTAATTTTAATTTGAAGCTTTTCGGTGTCTTATCTTTTTTTTTATTGTACCGCTATATTGAGAGTTATTCATCTTAGCTGACTCTGCAAGTCAACCAAGATATATAAACAAGAAAATTTGCTGTTTGTACTCTTTTGTACATAATGTTTAGGTATCATTCTTTTACTAAATCATAAAATAACTATTATTTAAATAGTTATTTTGTAATGTAATCGGTTATAATATAAATATGTTTATGTTTGTTTTACTCATCATTAGCTTCTTTCTTATCCCAATTATTTGGCATCGGCGTAATATGTTATTCTCTTCCATTCATTACTCCGCATTATTTTTGTTTTACTTATTATTATATTCTGTTATTTATATTTTAGCGAAAATACATAAAGCTTGGTCGTAGACATACAATATTAATTCGATAATAGATTTAATTGATCATTATTTTGATTTACCAAATGTTTACAAATGACTAAATTGAACTGAGAATTATATTGCGTATGATTTTTCATCGACAAACTTGTATCGACTGTGCACATCACTAGTAAATCTCGTCCGAGCGACTAGCGACTAGTTTGCAAAGCGAGTTATCCGCGAGTGTACATGCGGTCCTGTGTTCTGGAAAGTGTTGCGTTGTGATATTGTGTTTGTTATAAATAGTTATAATAAACTGTGCCCCCATGTTGTGTTTAGGAATGTGTAATATCAGTGGCCTGTGTGCGCGGAGGTAGCGACTTCGATTCTCCGTCAAGTGAGTATTGTACGCTGGGTTGTTTTGTAAGGTTTTGCTTTGAGGTCGCGCTGTATCCGGTTATAGCCTCGAACTGTCGATATCGGTCCTACTCGAATGGATCTTATAGCAAAAAACCTATCTGATGCGAGGTACATGTGTATACATTTTTTTATTGTATATATGTAGTACGTGAAGACGTCTGTACGTACGTACGTATTAATATTGTAGTTGCAAATGAAACTAGTTTAATACTAAATTAAAGTTAAATGGCTCATAGAAATTAATTGTTGGTTATAAAGATAAATTAAACTCAAAGAAAGAGTTTAATTTAGCTGTATAGATGTACATAGATGTAGTATGTACCAGAGGATACTCATGCTTCGTAAATTGGACCTTCTGCTAGGGACCTAAGGTAGACATTCCTTGTCTTGTTTTGTGATAATTAAACTTGAGTAGTGAAGAAGGAATGTAGGTACGTCTGTTTGTATGGACGAGACATCCTTTACGTTTACATATGTACTAGCTGTACCCGCGACTTCGTCCGCGTGGAGTTTAACAAAAAAGAATTAGAGAATTTTTCGTAGTCTAAGTTACTCCTTATTACATCAGCTACCTGCCAATAGAAGTCCCGTCAAAATCGGTCCAGCCATTTCTGAGATTAGCCGGAACAAACAGACAGACAGACAAAAATTCTAAAAAATGATATTTTGGGGTATGTACCTACATTATTTACATTCATATATGTAGTAAAAAACTCAATGTTACAAACAGACACTTGAATTTTATTTATATGTATGGATGGGATGGATAATAATAGAATCTGCCTGCGCCTGCGACGGGTGAGGGTGAGGGTGGGGGTGGGGGCGTATTTATTTTCATTGTTGATAATGTAACGGTGCTCCCGCGGCCCCGCCTGCGCTGACAGTATACGCTGGCGGGGCACCAGTTGAGGATGATAAGATGAACATGAGGTCATGTCAGTTAGCACATCCTGACAAATACACCAGGAATTTATCACGATGGTTTCCAGAGATCGCGTGGAGGTCATCCTGACATGGTACATTGGTAGTAAGGGGGTCATGAGTCCACATTCCTGACAATCTCTTCCCCCACAAGCCTGGCGTTACCGACACTATATTCGTTGCAGACGACGCCGCAGTACAGTATAGTGTTCACTTATTTGTTGTTGGTGTGTCCTCGTGTCTGCTGGTATGTGAGTTGCTATCGACATAATATCCGCTCGTTAGCCACAGCTCCACGTCTTTACTCCGCGGCGCTCGCGCGGGGGATCTCTCTGAGGATAGGTAATAGAAAGAAAGAAAGAAAAATATTTTATTCAGTGCAATGCTAATAAACTGCTAGTGTTTCCACATGCACTACACCACAGTGTAGAAATAGGTAATCTGTAGTTAATAGTGCACAACACAACACAACGGCCGGTGGTGTAGCGGTCTAACGATGTTCGCGGGTTTTTTTTATGGATGACCAGCTGTTCCCGCTACTTGGTCCGCGTGGAATTTAATTTTATTTTTCTGAAATAAAAGTAGCCTAAGTTAGTCCTTATTATATCAGCTACCTGCCAAAAAAAGTCCCGTCAAAATCGGTCCAGCCATTACAGAGATTAGCCGGAACAAACAGACTGACAGACAAAAATTGTAAAAACTTATTTTGGTGTACCTATGTATCGTATTTATATTGTATGTAGTAAAAAACGGTTATTTTCATGTTACAAACAGACACTACAATTTGATTGATATGTATAGATTGTATATTATGTACGTGTTTACATAACTTCAGATCTCTGCGGCGTATGTCAGGTAGTAAATGAGTTGACTTCGACTCTACGACCGCCGCGGTCGCTCTAATACCTCTAATTACTGTACGTGTGGGTACATAGGTACGTCATTGCGTTTCGGAGAACATTGTACATAGACATACATACAGATGTATTGACTGAATACAAATCCAAATGTAGATGTATTAATTTAATTTACAAGCCACTTCAAATACGAGTATTTCTGTATGTCTGTTTAGTTGTCTGTACGTTATTTGTATATATACACCTATATAGTATATGTATATATGCTGGCTGACCGATCAAACGTTGTTTTGTCATATAAATTAACTAGGTACTCGCCCCGGCGTCGCACGGGTTTACATGTATTATATATATAAGAATTCCTCTTGAATCACTCTGTCTATTAAAAAAAAAACGCTTCAAAATTCGTTGCGAAGTTTTAAAGATGTAAGCATACATAGGGACTGACAGCGATAGCGACTTTGTTTTATACCTACTGGGTTATGATATCGCTATTAAATAAATGTTGTACCTATTTATATCTACTTCTTAAATAAAATATTTTTCTTTCTTCTTTCTTTCTTTCTTAATACCGAATCATAAAAAAAATTAAAATAAAAAAAGGTGGTGCACCACCCTTATCTCTTAGGGGTCTGAAAAATAGTTTACTTCCTATTGTGAGATCTACTGCATACACAACAACTTCATAAGAATCAGTCAACCCGTTACACATGAATTATATGTAAGTATTAGGTATATACATATATATATAATTTCTCTGACTAGATTTCTCTGAGTATGCTTTGTACAAAGTGGTCTAGGGAGGGGGGGAGGTAGTGAGTCACACCAGCATCAGTTGGGTGTGTATGTATATGTAGATATTGTAGTGACAAGAACATGCCATCTTTATATCAAAGACATTTGTTTAAACATAACACAATACGTACATGGGTGATGATGATGACGACTGTGTGTGTGTGTGTGTTGTTGTATTATATATATATTATATATCACAACACTTAAATCGACTTCAAAACAAATAGTAATATAAAAATTTCAATATAACGTAAGGAATAGCAGACGTCCTTACAACTATAAATATTGAATTCACATTAGCGTTTCTAGAGTTATATTATTATATTTTATTTCGTTTATAAAAACCTTCTTCTGACCATAACAAACAACTACAAAAGAACTATATTTTTAACGTGTGTTACCTGAGGAGTTATTTTTAAGTGAATCCATTTTAATGATTCTTTTTATATTTCAATGTTGCTATTTATGTAATCCGCTATAAATTTGATTTAAATATTACCTTTGAATCATCTTAATAATGCGTTTGTTTATTTTGTTCATAGTTTGAACATGATGTTCAACATATCGTGGTATGTATCCGGTTTTAAAACAATGAAATAGGTACATATAAATCAGATCCATTCTAATACATCTAATCTAATAAAATTCTGTTCTTACACACCTCTGGCGTCCTGTTTATCAAACATGTCTTTGGTAAATGCACTTTATGCCCAAATATAATAATAAAAAATCACTATAAAAATAGCTATATCATTTAATCCATGCTCAACATAATTATATACAATAACACACTACTATTATTGTTGTAATTAGGTTAAATTTATTCATTTTAATTTGTGTAGAGTGAACGCGTAGCGCCATCTATTATCGCATTAAATAACTCAGCGCACGCCATACTGTATTCTCTCTCTAATTTTTCATGACACTCGCGTTGCACTGCTAAAATATGTATTTAAAATAAAATATAAGATTAATTTAAAAAAATACAGTCTTTTTCTCGATCCAATCATCTCAGCAATTATGCATTTAAATAATTTATATATATTTTGCTTTCAATTTCTTTTTAATTAGTAATCTTTTTATTACGTGTCAACATTTTGGCGCCAAACTTTTTACTTTTTTAATATGAATTTTATAGGCAACGGAACGATATTATAAAGAGCTATATGGACTGTACTAAACTGAACAGATTATAAATTATAACATTATGGTAATATGACTGTAATGTTATTGTAAATAGTGTAATTATTTTTAAATATGGATAATACACATGTGGCGAGTGATTGTGGACGTGGGGTGTGTTGACTCAGCGGGAACACAATGTGTCAGTAGTAATCACAGATAACATAATAGTACAAGGTAGCAATCTATAGTAAATATCTACACTATGATTCAAGTGTCGCAAATTTATATCTTAGTAATATTATAAACGCGAATGTTCGTGACTATGGACGGATGTTTGTTTCTCTTTCACGCAACAACTACTAAACGGACTTTGAAAAACACCATTATGTAATTAGCCAGGATGGTTTCGAAGCATGACCGCGTGGAGGTCGATCTAATACACTGCCAGCGAGAGAAAGGGGGTTGGTAGTAATGTGGTCTGTTGACCCTATTGCTGACCTCCACGCGATCTCTGGAAGCCATCGTGATAAATTCCTGGTGTATTTGTCAGGATGTGCTAACTGACCTGACCTCGTGTTCTTATCATCCTCCACTGGTGCCCCGCCAGCGTGTACCGTCAGCGCAGGCGGGTGCAGCGTTACATTATCATATATAAAAAAATCGTATGCCAGCAACAGATGGTGGTCTGTAACATTAAAACTACTGTAGTCGTTCTTGATAAGTTTATTCGTAGCAGTTTACTGGCGAGGCAGGCGAGGCAGGCGAGGGCGTGCCACTGGAGGAGGTTCAGTGGAGGGTGACAGCACCGTTACGTTCACTGTCTACCGTTTACAATTCACCGTTTAGATAGAATTTGAATATGAATTTAAGATATGCGTTGTTGTTGTTGTGGCACCACTTCGATTAAAGTGTATGTATAAAGAAAGAAAGAAAATTGTTTATTTGGTACACTGAAAATAATTTTTAAAATTTAATTTACATTTTATATTAATAATTAGATACAATTGTATCATACCTACATATAAATAAAATTGGAGTGTCTGTTTGTAATATTGAAATAACAGTTTTTTTACTACATGCGTATGAATATAATACGGTACGTACACTAAAATAATATGTTTTCAATTTTTGTCTGTCGGTCTGTTTGTTCCGGCTAATCTCTGAAATGGTTGGACGATTTTGACGGGACTTATATTGGTAGGTAGCTGATGTAATAAGGAGTAACGTAGGCTATTTTTATTAAATATTTTAAAAAATCTAGGGCTGTAACACAGACCAGGGTCCCGAATATATATTCGCTTGGTTTCCAGTTTCCCAGTAGGTTTCACTCAGTTTAAATTTATTTTATTTTGGAAATAATGCGCAGTCGTAGGTAGAGGGGGGGGGGGGAGGGGGGACAGAAACTAATGGACTCTAATATAATAGTCTGTGCTTACGATGGTACAGGGTAGGTTTTGAACACACGGGTAGGACGAAGTCGCGGCTACAGCTAGTATTAACAATAATAATAATCTCAGGACAATTCACACAGCGCCATCTAGACCCAAGTTAAGTTTACTAAAGCTTGTGTTATGGGTACTAGATTACGGATACAAATACATAGATTTTTTTTTGTAAATACATACATATTATACATAGAAAACACCTAGACCGATACAAACAATTATACTCATGAATACAAATGTTTGTTCCGTGCGGGGAATCGAACCCGCGACCATCGGTCGTAAAGCGGTGTGCCAGACCGCTAGACCACCGAGGTCGTCATTAAGTATTAAGAATAAAGAAGGGGTTGGGTTGGGGGTTAAAATGAAATGAAATGTGTATCTATTGCCCAATATATGATCAGCTAGTTGAGCCCACCACGGTCGTAAAGTATCGTCATGAGTTTGTTAACGATGTGTCCATAAATGTAATGGTTATTACATTGCAGCGCCCCACCGATGCGGTGGCCGTCGTCCGCCGCGCTGCTGGTGGCGCTGGTCACGGTGGTCGCGGTGGTCACTGTGACGGCGGCGTTCGACTGTCCGTCTGTGTGCACGTGCGGGTATGCTGGTGACCAGCGGGAGTACGCGTGCGAGCTGCCGTCCGGGAATGTGACCATCACCGCGGTGGTCAACAGCCACGCAGACCTCACCTGCACAGTGAGTACCACACACCACCACTAGCAGCAGGCTTCTTAGACGTCTCAGGCGTCCATAGGCTACGGTAACCATTTTATGGTCTATTATATATGTTTGTTAAGGGATCTTTTAAGTATTATGTAAGCAGATTTATTACAATTATTCACCCTCATCCCCCTTGTCAGCAAAAGTAAGCAAAGCACTTACCCCCTCCCCCCACGATTACTTAAACATTTTTCAATTAATGTATTGTTTTTAGCAAAGACAATGTGAGGGTCGCCATTCGTGTAAAAAAGTAAATAACTGCCGATGACGTCATCAGAACGAATCTACACCCCCACCGTCCATGTCATGCAAAATAAGCAAAGCAAAGACCCAGTCTAATAACCCGAAACATTAATTTCACATTATACCTCTTATCATTACAACTGACCTCTTACACACAACACAGACGCGTTCCATAGTTCACCTTTAAAATATTTTCAGGTCATCCAACACGCGCCATATACAGCTATATATTTTTTCTATATGTAACCTTCCTTATTAATACATTTTATTTATATTAGGTATTATCTATCAGATCCGGCCACTCATTGCTGTCTTTAGCCACAAAATATATCTAGATCTAGAATAAAATAATATTGCGACTATAAATTGAGATGCACGCTATCCTATCTTTCAAGTGGAATAAAACTGCACATAATGTGCGAATCAAATTTGCAATCGTTTCAGTAGTTTAGGAGTTCATCACGGACGAACAACGTGACACGTCATTTTTATATACATATAAAGATTACTACCGCCCCACAGTTTACCATCAGATGGGCCGTATGCTTGTTTACCATTACTCTGTAGTATAGAAAAACCATATCGAGGCCTCGGTGCTGCTCTAGCACATTTTACATCTTGGCAAATGGCAATTTACCACGATGGTTTCTAGTGGGAACCGCGGGCAGGTGAACCTGACTAGCCCACGTTACTAATAACCCCTTCGAAGGTGAGTGTTAATGCATTCTAAATGGGCCTTTTAAACCTACACCCGTGTCACAAGTCACGGGCGCTACTTGGGGTTTCTCTTGCGGTACTGAGGCTTCAAAGTCCCCGTGGCCATGTTAACAAGTGGTTGTTGCGTCAGTAAGGATGATGTATTGTGTTATTTGAGGGCGGCGTGCTGCGGTGCTCGGAGCTGCCCTTCATATCAGTGGCGAGGAATGGCTCCCTCAGCAGCTTCAGCGTGTCGCAGTGCGAGCTGGCGGAGCCGATGCGGTGCGTGCTGGCCGCGCTCGGGGCCTCGGACGCGGCCGGGCTCATGGTGCGGGCCGCCACCAACGCGCTGCGGGCCCACCACGTGGCCGGGCTGGACGGGCTGCGCACTCTCAGGCTAGTCGACGCGGGTAACTATCAACATCATTTAAGCCCGAGTAAAGATCTCCACGACGATCGGCCCTGCGCTGCTCGCCTCCGACGCCTTGACCGGATCGCCGGTCCACCTCGCTGTGATATCTTATATTAATACATAATATTATAAACGCGGGAGTTTGTGTGTGTGCATGGATGGGTGGATGGATGTGTGTTGTCTGTACGTCTCTTTCACGCGAAACCTACTGAACGGAACAAACTATCCGACGACAAACGATCCTTCAGTAGAGCGTTAAGTTAAGTTAAGTTAAGTTAAGGTGTAGTACTTGATTCCGGGACGTCTTCCCGGAAGGTACGGTCCGCATCGCCAGGCCCACCAAGACCGCAGAGATGAGGGTCATGGGCCTGGATGACGGTACCGACCGGGAAGAGGTGGCGGCCGCCGTGGCACAGCACGGCGAGTGCACGGCGGACGCCGTCAATGTCGGGGAGATTCGGCGCGGCGCGTCGGGCCTGGGCACCTGCTGGGTGCGGGCCCCATTGGCCGCGGTCAAGAAAGTGACGACGGCAGGGCGGATCCGGATCGGCTGGGTCTCAGCCGCTGTGGAACTGCTGCGGCAGAAGCCACTCCGGTGCTTCCGGTGCCTCGAAAGCGGGCACGTGCTGGCCAGGTGCTCGCACGAGGAGGACCGGAGTGGCTTGTGCTACCGGTGTGGGGTTCCCGGCCACAAAGCGGCCGGATGTTCGGCGGCCCCACACTGCGTAGTTTGCGCAGCGGCGGGTCGCCCAGCAGACCACCGGGTGGGGGCCAAAATGTGCCCCCAGTCCCGGTCCAAGAGAGCGAGGGGATCCGCACTGTCGTCGGCCCGCGGCAATGGCCGCCGGGGAGAGGCTGAGGTGATGGACACCGGTCAATAATGGCAGTCCATCGCCTCCTGCAGGGAAATCTCAACCACTGCGCGCGCGCCCAAGATCTGCTTCTGCAGAGCGCGGTGCAGTGGGGAGTTGACCTTGCAGTGGTCGCCGAACCATATCGTGTCCCACGTAGTGACCATTGGTTCGGCGACCCCTCTGGCCTGGTGGCCATTGTCGGTGCGGGCAATCCCGCAACCCCGCTCGTCAGCCGCCTATTCGGCGGAGCGGGGTACATAGGTGTGAGTTGGGGGGAAACCGTCGTTGTCGGGACATACTTCTCTCCGAACAGGACTCTCGCCGAGTTCGAGCAGTTCATGGACGGGCTGGGGGCCGCTCTTGAGCTATACTCGGCCCGTCCAATGATGGTGATGGGGGACTTCAATGCCAAATCCACGGCATGGGGCTCCCCCATCACCGACTCTCGAGGCAGGGTCCTGGAAGACTGGGCGGCCGCGGCCGGCCTGGTGGTGTTGAACCGAGGGTCGGCCGCCACGTGCGTGAGACAGCAGGGGAGTCGCATGTCGACGTATCCCTCTGCAGTCCAGCGATCGCACAGAGGGTGCGGAGCTGGCAGGTGTTGGATGAGGTGGAGACTCTATCCGATCATCGGTATATCCGGATAGATGTTCTCCCCTCACCCGTAGCTCCGCACCCCGGTCGCCAGGAGAGGAATGTCCCACAACTCCCCAGATGGGTGTTGAAACGTCTGAATAAAGACGTGCTGATGGAGGCTTCCATCGTCCAGGCCTGGGTTCCCATACCGGAGGGGCCTGTGGAGGTCGACGCAGAGGTGGGCTGGTTCGGCGAGGCTCTGTCGCACATCTGCGACGCGGCGATGCCCCGAGCCGGCCCTCGACCTCCTAGGCGTCAGGTGTACTGGTGGTCGGAGGAGATAGCGGCGTTGAGGGAGGAGTGCTCCGCCGCCCGCCGCCGGTACACCAGGCACCGCCGACTCAGGCGGGGCCGCGATGCCGACGAGGAAGCACAGCTGTACGAGCAATACAAAGAGAGGAAGAAAGCTCTGCAGCTGTCCATCAGCAGGGCCAAGGAGACAGCCAGGGAAGAACTCCTGGAGACCCTGGACAGGGATCCATGGGGGCGTCCTTATAGGTTCGTCAGGGGCAAATTACGCCCCTGGGCGCCCCCCGTGGCAGAGGGTCTCCAGCCGCAGCAGCTGGAGGGGGTGTTGGAGGAGCTGTTCCCGAGACAGCCTCCCTTCACACCTCCTCCGATGATGCCGCGTGGCAGTGATGGAGAGGCCAGCGGCGTCGCGCTGCTGCGGTTCCTGCCATTACCGAGGAGGAGTTCGCCGCGGCCGTGGATAAACTCCGGGGCAAGAATGTCGCCCCGGGTCCGGATGGTATCCACGGCCGCGTCCTGGCCTTGGCCCTAAACACCCTAGGGGACCGACTCCGGCGCTTGTTCAATGCGTGTCTGGAGTCGGGACGGTTTCCCAATCAGTGGAAAGCGGGTAGAGTGGTCCTGCTCCGCAAAGCGGAGCACCCCGCAGGTTCGGTGGTTCCCTCGGCGTTCCGCCCCATAGTACTGTTGGACGAGATCGGCAAGCTCTTCGAGCGAATCTTGGCGGGCCGACTCGTCCAACACCTGTCTCAGGTAGGTCCCGATCTCAGCCCGAAGCAGTTCGGGTTCCGAGAGGGGCGCTCGACGATCGACGCGATCTCGCGTGTGCGCTCCCTCTCGGAAGAGGCGACGTCCCGGGGTGGGGTGTTGTTGGCGGTCTCTCTAGACATTAAGAACGCCTTCAACACCCTGCCCTTTGCGACTATTAGGGAGGCGCTGAAGTACCATCGCGCGCCTCCCTACATTCGGGACGTGATCGGGGCCTATCTCGAAGACAGGTCTGTGCTATGCACGGGGCGGAACGGCGTTGTAGCGAGGGAAATGCAACGCGGTGTTCCACAGGGGTCGGTTCTGGGCCCGATCCTGTGGAACATCGGGTATGATTGGAACCTGCGGGGCGCCCTTTTAACGGGCACTGACCTCGTGTGTTACGCGGATGACACCTTGGTCACTGCCCGGGGGCGGGACCTACTGGAGGCTACCCGCTTTGCCACGGCATGCGTGGCGCTGGTCGTCGGTCGTATAAGAAGGCTTGGGCTCCAGGTGGCGCTGGAGAAGACCGAGGTCCTGTGTTTTCATGGGCCTCGGCGTGCGCCACCTCCGGATGCCCAGCTGGTCGTCAGTGGCCAGAGGGTGGGGGTCAAGCCCTGTATTCGATACTTGGGGCTTGACCTGGACAGTCGTTGGAGCTTCCGCGCTCACTTCCGGAACCTGGTCCCTCGCCTTATGGCAGCCGCCGGCGCTCTTGGCTGGCTGCTGCCAAATGTGAGGGGCCCGGGAGAAGGTTCCCGCCGCCTATACCTCGGCGTGGTGCGGTCCATGGCCCTGTACGGGGCCCCCATCTGGGTGGGGGCCCTAGGTAGGGAAAATGTGGCCTGCCTCAACAGGCCACACAGGGTCATGGCCATACGGGCCATAAGAGGCTACCGCACCATATCCGGGGAAGCGGCGGGTCTGCTGGCGGGGTCTCCTCCGTGGGACTTGGTAGCGGAGCTCCACGCGTCAGTGTATCACTGGCGCGCGGAGCGACGTTCCATGGGGGAGGCACCCGCTGGTCACGAGATTGAAGCGCGGAGGTCCGACTCTCGGCGGATCCTCAGGACCGAATGGCGGGCGAGGTTGATGAGCCCGTCAGCCGGCCTGAGGACCATCGAGGCTGTCCGTCCCACCCTCAAAAGGTGGATGAATAGGAGATGGCCACTGACGTACCGCATGACACAGATACTGTCCGGGCACGGCTGCTTTGGGCGGTATCTGTGTCATGTGGCGAGGAAGGAGCCGACGACCGGCTGCCACGAATGCGGAGGTGTAGAGGACACGGCGCAACACACGCTGGAAATATGTCCAGCGTTTGAGAGTGAGCGCCGTGTCCTCACACGAATAGTGGGGGACGATCTCTCGCTGCCGAATTTAGTTCGGAGGATGGTCAGTAGCGAGAGATCGTGGCTGGCGGTGAGCTCCTTCTGCGAGGAAGTTATCTCGCGGAAGGAGGCGGCGGAAAGGGAGCGGGAGTCAGATCGTCCCGCTTCCCTCCGCCGCAGAAGAGCCAGGCCTAGAGGTGGGAGCGTATCCAACTCCGTCCCCCTCTATCCCCCACTGGGGCCGGGGTGACTGCCTTGAGGGAGGCAGTCCCCCAATCCAAAGGCCCCGGAGGTGTGCGCGTGTACCCACACGCCTCCACAATGGAGTAGGGCGAAATAGGTCGCCCTAACCACAAAACGAGATGGGGCCTGCCCTACAACATCTA
Organism: Achroia grisella; assembly: GCF_030625045.1. NCBI lineage: Eukaryota > Metazoa > Arthropoda > Insecta > Lepidoptera > Pyralidae > Achroia > Achroia grisella. The sequence continues at coordinate 25,552 of NW_026712987.1, read as the reverse complement.
CAGGGCGGGCCGTCGCCGTCGGAGCTGGGGTCGAATGCACCTGCGAATCCCCTGGCTCCGGCATAGGCGCTCGTAGGTACACCGTGTGGTTTTTTAGTGGGTACAAGTCCCACACACCACCTCGCCATCCCTCCGGCGGGGTGACGGTCTTTTGAAGATTTTTCCACACGTTAAAAAAAAAAAAAAAAGGTGTACTTGATAAACTGGAGCGCTTGTAAAACCTCTTCAACGGTTGACTGGAAGAAATCCCTCATTTGTGATGAGTCCAGTCCGCCATCGTACAACTTGTTTTTTAAGATCGTTGTATCTTTAGTTCATTTAAATGTATTTACTATTTGTTTGTTATATAAATAAACTATTTTGATGAAACTTTACAGTAATATAGTCTATGCATCAGAATAACATATCAGTTATATTTTTTATGGAAATGTAACGCGAGTAAAACCGCGGGCGCAGCTAGTAGGGTATAATTTGAAAAGATACGATGGAAGTTGGGCGAAATAAATGTCAAGAAATATGAAAAATTACCAATATTTGGAAATAAACTAACTACAAAACATATAGAGACTCTTAACACGTTAAAGACTGCATGCCCACCGGTGGGACACTCCGCAACGAAAGTAAACTTACACGTTGGGACCGAGTGGTCATCCGTGGGCAGTTTAATTGAAATAAATGTAGGAGTTAAATAATGTCTACGTCAAATTATTGTACACTACAATAATATTTAAAATATAATATAGGTAATTAACAATAAAAAATTCCGGTCCGGTATGTAAGAAACAAGTCAACATGTCAATCTATTATAATATTTTTTACAATTTTTGTCTGTCTCTTTGTTCCGGCTAATCTCTGAAATGGTTGGACCCATTTTGACGCGACTTTTTTTGGGCAGTAGCTGATGTAATAACGAGTAACTTAGGCTTCTTTTATTTTAGAAAAATCTCAAACTTTTTTGTTAAATTCCACGCGGAAGAAGTCGCTGGTATTTACTAGTTAGTTATAACATGTAGAGTTTTTAAGAGACCCAGTCGTAGTTAACACCCGTACGGTTCCAGCTGCGCAGTCGTCCGTGCCGTACGACGTCCTCCGCTCGCTGCCGTCGCTCACCGACTTCCGCCTGCGCGGCGCGGAGCTGACGCTGTCGGCGGCGGGGTTCGGCGACGTGGGCCGCCTGCAGCACGTGGAGCTGTCCAGCGACCGCATACTACACCTGCCGCCCGCCGCCTTCACTGGACTGGAACACCTGCCGCAGCTGCACCTCTGGGACAACCGAATAGAGAGCTTCGACCCGGAAGCCTTCCGAGGTATGTGCTGCTGCACTCGCTGTCCTCGGGCCACCTACTACGAGGAGCGATGGTTTTAATAAAAATATTTATATCTTGAACAAGGACGAGAGCAATAATCTATCAATATTTTGTTAAACTGAAGAGGAAACGCCACTACACACCCTGTGTGGTTGTAGCCCACTCATGTATAAACGAAATATCTCCTTTGGAAAGTATACACTCTATCCTGAGGTGATAAAAACCATCGCTCCTAAGAATATCCTTCAATTCTTGTCCCTGACGGGTCTAGGTAGCGAACTCTGAAAAAGGGCGAGCACAATAGATGTATGTAGGTCGCAGTGTGCGACACTGCGACCTACATACATACATACAGTAGTCCAACAATCCAATAAAAAAAGTGGTGCTTTAGTTTAGTTTAGAGTATTATTTCTGCAGCTCTGCCCCCATGGGTCGTAGCATGATGTTTGTGCAACCTACCTCGAGAAATTGAATTCCCCAACACTAAAATAATTTGACCTGTTGCTACAGATCTGTAAATATACGTAACTACGTACCCGCCCCGTCTTCTCACGGGTGTAACTTGGTCCGTCTTTCATTTCCCCACCTTTTGCAATATTTGTCATTGCAGCTCCGCTCCTGTTGGTCGTAGCGTAATGTTATATAGCTTAAAACCTTCCAAAGGTGATTCCTCGACAAATGGACTACTACTCCAACACAAACACAAACAAACTCTTCAGCTTTATAATAATAGTATCAGGGATGTTATGGATATGAAATTTCGGATACGGATAGGTTTCGGATATAGGAATGATTATTATACCGGATACGGATACAGATGAGGATATGAAATTATTTCGGATCATCCGTTAGTTTCGTATAATTTCGGTTACGGATATTGGTTTTTTAAGGAATTTCCAAAGTACAATATAAACAGCTAATAAAATGGTTACATAACGTGTCCGAAACTTTTATTTGGGATTCGGCTACGGATATTTTTTTTTATATCCGATATCCGATAGTTTCGGTTATGGTTACGGAGCTCCCTAACATCTCTGACATATATATATATATATATATATATATATACATACTATTGCTAAAAACTGCATTAAAATCCGTTGCGTATTTAACGAAAATATCGAACTGAACAGACGGCGGAAACGACTACATTTTATGTGTAAATAAAGATGGTCAATGTATATATATATATATATATATATATATATGTTTGTTTGTTTTGATATGAGCGTGTGTGTCACATGCACTATGTTTGTGTTGGTGACTGCGAGCTGCGGGTTGTGAGTCAGTGTGTATGTTTGTATGTTACTATGATACTTATATACTTGATAACAACTTCCGGTTAATCACAATAGTCGTTTGTTTGATTTATACCATCACGTGGGGATGTGGAGAAAGGTTTTAATGTTTGTCTGTATTGTGTAAACTAAATACTGAATAGTTTTATATTTATAATAGTGACCTTGACCCAATAATGAACAAAATATTTAATGACCTAACCCAATAAAAACCATATAAAAAAGTTCATCGTTTCATCTTAAAAAAGACGACACTTCCATACGTAAGTAACATACATAACTCTTTCAACCACTTATAACTCTGTTCTAAATATATATTTAATAAATACGCTAAAAATTAAACTTCAAGCTTGTAGCTTTAAAAATGACAACATTTCCATATAAACATTTATCTCTCTTTCAAATTCCTTACAACCCATTATTCTTTATTTATATTTAATCAGCAGCCTAAAAATCAGTTTCAGAGGCTTTGAAAATGGCGATATATCCATACAACCTCGCACCTTTCAATCCCCTCACAACCCTTCCACATTAAAAAGTACTCTATATCCATTCTCAGGGTCTACATTATGTGTTCCAAATGTCATTTAAAGCGGTTCAGTAGTTTCGGCGTTTAAGTGAGACTGACAAACATACAGACAGACAGATAAAGTTACTTTCAAAGTTATAATATTAGTGGGGTCTTTTATAAACTAACCAAAAAAAAGCCAATGTAAAAAGTTTCATAAATCTGGCTTCAAAAATGACGAATTTACCTAAAATCTTTCATCCCCTATTTTATTTTTATCCCTTTAAGGGTAATATTTTACAAACTTTGAGTGTCATATTTATTTATATTTAATCGACAGCCTCAAAAATAAGTTTCAAGTTTCTGGCTTCAAAAATGACGAAGTTATTGTACGTATTGCATATACATATACATATAGCATTGTACCCGTGCGGAGCCGGGGCGCTCACTAGTAGATACATAAATATTCCTTGAAATACTTGTTAAGTTTATATAATAAAGTGTGTGTATGTATGTATATTTGTCAGGTTTGGAGTCACTGGAACGTCTGGACTTGAGTCGCAACCGCCTGCGAGCGCTGCCCACCGGCGGCTTCATGCACACGCCCAGACTGAAGCAGCTCACGTTCTTCGCCAACCCCCTGCAGGAGATAGCGCCTGACGCCTTCACTGGACTCCAGTCGCTGGAGAAGGTATCACTCTTATCACTCTCACTGTAATACACCACTAGCACTCAAGTTGTTATAGTTACGTATACACTAGCTCTACACGCGACATCGTCCGCGTGGAAATTAACTTTATTTTTCTAAAATAAAAGTAGCTTAACTCCTTGTTACATTAGCTACCTGCCAATAAAAGTCCCGTCAAAATCGGTCCAGCCATTTCAGAGATTAGCCGGAACAAACAGACAGACAGATAAAAATTGTAAAAATGTTATTTTAGTGTATGTACCGTATTTATATTCGTATGCATGCAGTAAACAACGGTTATTTCAATATGAATAATAATGATATGGAAAAAATATAATACAAAAAACTGTCGTTCATAAGCGGCTACAATGTCCCACATGAATAATTGATTTTTGAATTTGAATTTGAATGGACTCCTTCATCTACTTGCAGCTGATATCGTTCGACAACCGCGCCGACCTCAAGCTCAGTCCCCGAGCACTCGCCAACCTTCCGGCGCTGGTGAGCGTCCGCCTCACCAAGTGCAGGATCTACCACCTGTCCCCCGACACCTTCCACAACTCCTCCTCCATCACGAGCCTCCAACTCGGCGGGAACAGCATCAGCGACCTGCCCGCCGGACTGTTCAGGGACCAATCCAAACTGGAGTCCCTGCTGCTGAATGATAATAAGATCCAGTCGCTGAGGCCCGACGTGTTCTGGCCTCTGAAGCAGTTGAAAGAGTTGAGTTTGGATAAGAATCTCATTGAAGTTCTCCCGGGGTGAGTAGCAACCATATCTACAAATTAACATATAACTGTGATAATTCTGGACAATTCACACAGCGCCATCTAGACCCAAGTTAAGCTAGCTAAAGCTTATGTTATGGGTACTAGACAACTGATACATATACATAGATATAGTTTTCGTTAATACATACATATTATTTATATATTTATTTATTGACATCAACTAAGCGAGCCTTACAGCTTCTCAATATGCTTGCTTAGGAAAAATGTACAAAATATGAAATATTAATAATTACAAAAAAAAAAATACATTAAAACAATAACAACTGACAATGTTTCGTGTTGTTTAGGAAATCCATTGCCATTGTCTCTTTTTATATATTTACGTATCACCATATAAAGGGCACGATACAAGATCGACAAAAGTTCCACCGACGTGAGCGTGGCTCTTAAATTATGAATGAATCAATCAATTTATTTTACTTCAGCCAACTTAATAACCTAATTCAAAACGACGATTCTCCCATTCAACCCTTCATCTCCCCTTTCAACCCCTTACAGCCCTTATTTCGCTTTATAAAGTAGTCTATGTCCTTTCTTAGGGTTTAGACTATCTGTGCTCTAAATTTAATTGAAATCGGTTCAGTAGGTTTGGCCTGAAAGCGAGACAAACAGACGCATTTATATTAATATATAATATTAGTTAGTAAGGTCTATATTATATATACCTCAAGAACTAGTGTGTATATAAAATAATAAAATAAATAATGATTTCAGACAACTGTTCTCGGGACTGACGCGACTGAAATCAATCAGAATGACGAGCAACAGACTGACACAGATAGCCCCCGACGCGTTCATAGACGCCATCGCCCTGGAGGCCGTGCACCTCGCCAACAACTCGCTCACCCTGCGACCCCCGGGGCTGGAACCCGGCCACAACGTCTCCACCTACGAGGAGTTCGAGCAGCAGTCGCCGTTCAGTTCGCTGCTGCAGTTGAAGGAACTGGATCTGAGCAGGAACGCCATCTCGATCATATTCAGCGACTGGAGGTTCGTGCTGCTCAATCTGAAGAAGCTGAACTTGGCCTGGAACCGCATCCGAGAACTGACCGTGAGTTTCATTTGTGTCGTGATCCACAACCGACTTTCACCTATTAGAGACCCTGGACACATTAGGAGACGGGGGTCCCTATGACAATTAATTTACAAAGTCGTTCTGTGACGACGAATTAAAGTTCTTGCTAGACTTTTAAAAAAAAAAAAAAACTAGCTTTTACCCGCGGCTTCGCTCGCGTTAATTTATCCCCTTAGGGGTGGATTTTATCAAAATCCTTTCTTAGAGGACTGCTTTTGTCCCAATGTGCTGGCCAACCAACTGATGGTTGGCCAGCACAGCCACATTGGGATGGTTTCCTAGCCGTGTCTTGTATTTGAAGCAGCAATGTTTTATCTTCGGCTGCTGTGTTTGTATTGCGATACTCACGAGGCAATCCATGCCGCATTTACGAGCTGTTACAACATATTATTTTGATCCCTTTGTGTTGTGCTCATGTTGGTGTTTGCAGTAGAACACCATAATTGTATGCCATGGGTCCAAATTGTTTACAAAGTTGTAGAGGAGAAGTTCAACAAGCCCTAGCAACCAATATGGCCCCTTGTATTTGGTCTATTTTTGTCTGAATGTGCTCTGAATCAGCCGGCGGTCGACGTGTATTCCAAAGACAGTTGTATCTGCCTGCCCAACAGTAACCCTGGATAGAAAAACTCTCCCTTAACACTTTAAGGGAGAGTTTTGCTATCCAGGGTTACTGTTGGGGGCAGATTACTGGTCGCAAACTGAATGTCATTTGAAGCTACTTGGATACGCTGGCCATCTTCCATTTTTTTTTTTTTAGCCACTGGGCAGTGACATTAAGGTCATTTTGTAAAGCTCGTGAGGTTTGGTTGGGACACGTATTGCAATCTAGAACTGCAATGTCGCCAGAATATTTAGCTATGGTTAGACCTTCCGATTTTCCTTACGTGTGTGGTGTCGCTGTAAGAATAGCACCACCCCTCTCTACCCGTGGGTGTCGTAAAAGGCGACTAAGGGATTCATCGACCAGTGGACGGGCAGCAGCGTCCTACTGAGTACCTACCATCATACTGCGATCGCCAACCCGCATGCCAAGCGTGGCGATTATGGCATATCCCCCCAAATGGATTTACACCCAAGGCCCCGGCCCCCAGTCCCCGGCGGCCCCGCTAGTCTTGACCATGGTAGCGGTCATGGAAACGGCGGGGCAGGGGGTGCGAAGAATCTCCGGGTAAGACCAGGCTACCACAAACGACGACCACTGGCCCTGGCAACATACAACGTTCAAACACTGCGGACCGACGAAAAGTTAACTGAACTGGAGGAAGAGTTGAGCAGATTGCACTGGCATGTCGTGGGATTATCTGAAGTCCGAAGAAAGGGGGAGGACTCGATAATCCTGAAATCCGGCAATCTACTTTACTTCCGGGAGGGCGATCAACTGTCCCAAGACGGTGTCGGGTTCCTCGTCCACAAGTCCCTTGTGAATAATGTTATCAAGGTCGAGAGCGTGTCGACTAGGGTAGCGTACCTGATACTCAGAATTACCAAACGGTATTCGTTGAAGGTCATCCAAGTGTACGCTCCAACTTCGACGCACTCCGACGATGAGGTTGAGGCTATGTATGAGGATATCTCCAGAGCCATACATAGCACAAGAACTCATTATAACGTTATCATGGGGGACTTTAACGCAAAATTGGGCAAACGAAGCGGTGATGAGCTGAGAGTGGGGCAATTTGGTATCGGTGATCGGAACTTCCGAGGTCAAATGCTGGCCGACTTCATGGAGAAGGAGAGCCTCTTTATGATGAACTCCTTCTTCAGGAAGCCGGAACACCGGAAATGGACGTGGATTACTCCCGATGGTGCCACCAAAAACGAGATAGATTTCATCTTGTCAACGAGAAGACAGATTTTCAATTATGTCTCTGTGATCAAAGCCGTCAAAATTGGAAGTGATCACCGGATTTTAAGAGGCACATTGAATCTGAATCTGAAACTCGAACGATCCCGACTGATGAAATCTACGCTCCGCCCTACACCTATACAGATCCAAAACCCCGAAAGCTTTCAGCTACAATTGCAAAACCGTTTCGAATGCCTTGGTGACTGCGTTGACGTGGACGATTACAACAACAGGTTCGTAGAAACTGTTCGTGCGGCTGGGTCCAAGCACTTCAAAACCCGCCGCGCAGAAAGAACCGAAAAAATATCTATCTCTACCCTCAAACTGATGGATGAAAGGCGAAGTATGGTCCTGCAGTCTCCGACTGACGCTTCCCAGTATCGGCAACTTAGCAGGCAGATCTCTAAGTCCTTGACTCGTGACTTACGCCTCTTTAACACATATTGTGTAAAGGAGGCTATTGAGAGAAACAAGGGCTCAAAAGTCTTTAACAGGGATCTGGCTGCCGGACAGAGCCAGCTGACGCGACTTAAGACGGATGACGGCAGGATCGTTTCGTCTAAACCCGAACTTTTGAGGGAAATTGAGAAGTTCTATGGACAGTTATACACGACAACACGGGCACCTGTTAACAACACGGCGAAAGACCCTAGAGCCAAATTAACCCGACACTATACCGAAGATATCCCGGACGTCAGCCTGTACGAGAGCCATACCAACTCTTAAACAACTTAAAAACAACAAGGCGCCGGGCGATGATGGAGTTACTGCTGAGCTTCTGAGGGCTGGAGGTAGACCTATTTTACGTATCCTCCAGAAGCTATTCAACTCCGTCATCCTCGAGGGCAGAACGCCTCAAGCATGGCAAAGGGGTGTGGTGGTTCTGTTCTTCAAGAAGGGAGACAAATCGGTTCTGAAGAATTTCAGACCCGTAACACTGCTGAGCCATGTTTATAAGTTGTTTTCGAGAGTCATCACCAATCGTCTCGCGCGCAGGTTTGACGACTTCCAGCCTCCCGAACAAGCCGGGTTCCGAAAAGGCTTCAGTACCATAGACCACATTCATACGCTGCGGCAGGTAATTCAGAAGACCGAAGAATACAACATGCCACTTTGCTTGGCGTTTGTGGATTATGAAAAAGCCTTTGATTCGATCGAGACGTGGGCTGTGCTACAGTCTCTCCAGCGGTGCCAAATTGACTATCGATATATCGAAGCGTTGAAATGTTTGTATGAAAACGCCACTATGTCAGTTCGCCTCCACGACCAGAATTCGAAGCCTATCCAACTGCAGCGAGGTGTCAGACAAGGCGATGTCATATCGCCGAAGCTGTTTACTGCTGCGTTGGAAGATGTTTTCAAGCTTCTGGACTGGAGCGGGCTTGGCATCAACATTAACGGCGAATACATCAATCACCTTCGATTTGCCGACGATGTCGTGGTCATGGCTGAGACCCTGGAAGACCTTAGCAAAATGCTCGAAAACCTCAGTAGAGTCTCACAAGGAGTGGGTCTTAAAATGAACATGAACAAGACAAAAATTATGTCAAACGTCCATGTCGTACCTGCTCCCGTAAAAATCGGAGATTCTGCACTCGAAATTGTCGATCACTACGTATACTTAGGGCAAACTATCCAGTTAGGTAGATCCAATTTCGAGAAAGAGGTCAATCGTTGAATCCAACTCGGATGGGCAGCGTTCGGGAAGCTCCGATATATCTTTTCGTCCAAATTTCCGCAGTGTCTCAAGACGAAAGTTTACGACCAATGTGTGTTGCCAGTGATGACTTACGGAACAGAGACGTGGTCGCTAACTATGGGCTCCATCAACAAGCTCAGAGTCACTCAGAGGGCTATGGAGAGGGCTATGCTTGGAGTTACTCTGCGTGATCGAATCAGAAATGAGGAGATCCGCAGAAGAACCAAAGTGACCGACATAGCCCGAAGAATTGCGACTCTGAAGTGGCAATGGGCAGGGCACATAGTTCGTAGGACAGATGGCCGTTGGGGCAGTAAAGTCCTCGAGTGGCGACCACGATCCGGAAGACGCAGCGTGGGAAGGCCTCCAGCAAGGTGGACCGACGATCTGGTCAAGATCGCTGGAAGGCTTTGGATACGAGCAGCGCAGGACCGATCGTCGTGGAGATCTTTGGGGGAGACCTATGTCCAGCAGTGGACGTCTTTCGGGCTGCGATGATGATGATGATGATGAGACCTTCCGATTGTGGTAGCTCTGATGTGTAGATAGTATACAATACTGGCCCCAAAACAGATCCCTGGAGCACTCCTGCCAGTACTTGCTGTCTTATTCTGATGCCTGCCTGACATTCTAGTTACGTAAAAAAAAATACCATTTACGTAAAATTTGTGACAATAGTCAACTTGAATTGAAACAGAAAAGATGCCAAAGACAACGACTGTATGGGCATAGACTATTTGCTATAGCAAAGGCAAATAGTCTATGTCCATACAGTACAGTTCAGGAGAAATAAAACAAAGAAAATCACTTTGAAATCATGCGGATTTCATTGTAGTTATTTTCAATTTGTGTTCTATTTCAGGGTGCTGACATTCAGTTCCTGGGCTCCGAGGTGGTCATAGACCTCCGTCACAACAACATCACTACCGTGGAGGTGATGGACATGCCCTCTTACCTCGCGGCTACCACCACCTCCGTCACCGAGTCCAAAGTGCTGCTCGACGACAACCCGTTCAATTGCGACTGCAACATGTACTCCTTCATCAGACGTCTGCGAGGTCTCTCCGCAGCGGTCACGGCGGAACCTACGTTCGTACCTGACGACGCTCGCTGCGCCGCCCCCGGCGCCCTCGAGGGTCGCTCCATAGCCGCGCTGCAGCCGGACGTGCTCACTTGCGAGCTGCCGTCGGACCACTGTCCCGACGACTGCTCCTGCGACTTGCGACCGGCCGCGAGCTCGCTGGAGTTGAGCTGCCTCGCGCTGCCCGAGCTGCCGGACCCCGCCTCGTACGGGATGGCGAGCACGCGGCTGCGACTGCTGCGGCCGCCGCCCGACCTGTCCGCCCTGTCCGCCCTGCCGCACCACGTCACCGCCTTGAACCTCAGCGGCGCCGGCCTGACGCGCGCGCCCCCGGTGCCCTCCACCGTGAGGGAGCTGGACCTGTCCCGCAACCTGCTCGCGAGCGTGCCGCCGGACCTGCTGCGGGCCGACACCACGCTGCGGCTGGCCGACAACCCGCTCGGCTGCGACTGCGAGCACGCGGCCGAGCTGGCCGCGCTGCAGGCGGCGGCGGCGAGCGTGGCGGACGCGGCGCGCGTGCGGTGCGGCGGCGGCGGCGGGGAGTCCCCGTGGGCGGCGGACGCGCGGCGCGCGTGCGCGGTGCGGCGCGCGGCGGCGCTGGGCGGCGCGCTGGCGGCGCTGGGCGCGGCGCTGGCGCTGGCCGCCGCCGCCGCCTGCCGGTACGCGGACCGGCTCAAGGTGCTCGCGTACTCGCGCGGCTGGCTGCGCTGGATGCTGCGCGAGGAGGACGCCGACCGCGACAAGGAGTACGACGCGTTCGTCTCGTTCTCCCACAAGGACGCGCGGTTCGTGGCCGAGCGCCTGGTGCCCGCGCTGGAGGGCGGCCCGCGCCCCCTGCGGCTGTGTCTGCACTACCGGGACTGGGTGGTGGGCGAGTGGATCCCGGCGCAGATCGCCAGCTCCGTGGAGAAGTCGCGCCGCACGATCGTGGTGCTGTCCGAGCACTTCGTGGACTCGGTGTGGGGCAAGATGGAGTTCCGGGTGGCGCACCAGAGCGCGCAGAAGGAGAAGCGCTCCAGGGTGGTGGTGGTGCTGCTGGAGGACGCGCCGCCCGCGGACCGGCTCGACGCCGAGCTGCGCGCCTACCTCGACACCAACACCTACGTCAAGTGGGGCGACCCCTGGTTCTGGGAGAAGATGAACTACGCCCTGGCCGGGAGGAGGGTGGACGAGAAGGCGGCGAAGCGAGCCAGACTCGTCGGAGAGAAGATCACCCGGGGAGGACTGAACGCGAGGATCAACAGCGAGGGCAAGCTCGTCAACGACAACCAGACCGAGAACGTGACGGTCACACCGCCCTGCTTGTGATCGTAACTTGAACTCTATGCGGATGTTATTAGATGCCGATTCCCGTGTCACTCGATTTTACTCACGACTTCACGAGGTGAGCGTGGAGTAGACGCGGAGGTTCGGGTAGTACAAATGTTAAAGCAATGTAGACTTTATTTATACATTTTAAGTCATATATTAGAACGAGTCAGTGGATGTTGTAGCTGTGTTTAGGTTTCATTGTTATGCTTTAAATACATATCGATATAACTTTGTATGAGCCAAGACTTTACTATATTTAATAGTTTTTTTTTTTTTTTCAACCTTATGTCTTTGAGATAGGGTACATTTTTTATTTTTACTTGCACACTTGAGCCATAGTAATAATTTGTTTCTTTTTTTTTTTTTTTTCTTATATAAATTTACGAATGTTAAATGTACCTATACTATATACATGCTATTTATGTATGCACATGTTGATATATATACATATATAATTGTTGTTGGTGTCCTGAGTGACTGTTAAGGAAATATATAGTTCCTTAACAATATACAATATAAAATGAAACATTTTTTTTTTTGTACAATTATAATTACATTTATATGCATTTCATAAGTAAATAGTTTTTTTTTTTTTTACATTTTGTACAGACGGACGCTCCAATGTAACTATGTTATATATGAATAGGAATTGACTCGTAAGGTACGGATATTGATATTTTAAACTATGTAACTATGTACTCGTATGTGTTACAATCAAAAGAATCTCGTGTGCACCGATGTCATGTTTATTAATTGTGTGTTTGTATGATTCATCGTAGTGATCATTACTTTTATTACTTTCAACAGCGCCATCTAGTGCCACCGAGTAAAGCTAGTTCAGTGTGGTGACAGTAGTTCAGCTTGATTAATATCTTTATTCATGTAGGTCTCTTACAGACTCTTGTGATGTGTCAAGTAAAGTACTCTTTTTAAGTATGGTATAGTAGATGGCGCTGTGTGAGTTGTCCTGAAGATATTATTACATAATACCGGTTATACATATGTACTGTGGGTGCAGCCTGTCTGTACAACTGTCGGTGCTATGTAATGTACTTAAAACGGAGTTTATAGAGCGCGCGTTGAAACTGTTACATATATAACACCTTGTGATATTTATATATTGTGTATCTATTGTTAAAACGGCTGCGACAAAGTGTCTGAACTACATGACCAATTTTGTGACATTTAATTTTTTTTTTTTTTTTGACGTCGGTCGTGGTCGTAGTGCGGCAGCTTCCCGGTGCGCGGTCTAGTCAATCTGACATTTTGCTTTGTTGTTCATTAAGTTTAATATTCTATAACCGTGTACAGGGGTTCAATGAACTTATGTTATCGTCGTTTACGACCAATGTGTATAGTTAAATGTTAGTGCAAAACGAACACAAATTGTAATAATAATAGAGTTTAAAATAACATTAAACTTTGATAGTAACAATCAACAAGTCATCCACTGCAACAATGTTATTGTAATGTTAAAACAATAAATAAATATATAGATTTATAAACGTTTTGTATATATTTTGTACTGAATAAATGTTAATAATAATAATAATAATATCATGATCTTTTCTTTTCCAAAATCCTTTCATATAGAAACACCATCATCGAATTATAATAGACTAGTCACCCGCCCCGTCGTAGCACGGGTGTACATGTACTATACATATAAACTGTACCACTCTACCTACTGCTAAAAATAGAATTAAAATCCGTTGCGTAGTTAAAAGATTACAGCTTTACAAAGACAGAGAGCGGCGGCGACTTTGTTTTATATATTTATTGTACAGTGTGGCCCGCACGTAAACATCGCAATAATAATAATGTAAACAAAGGATGGATGAATGTGTATTGTATTGTAATTTAATTTAAATTTAAATAAACGTGCATTATAGCGAACGTAGGTGCGAGCGAGCGCGACTGCAACGTCTCTCGCGTATTTTCAACGAATTAACACTATTCTGCCGCGCTTCTTGTGTTGCAACGGCTCGCGCGCCTGCAACCGGCAACGCAATAAACATCTATTAATATCTAGACACGCGGCAGCGTGTCAAGCCGAGTTTCAAGTAAGACAACTGGCCTGCAGCACCGTGTGTATATTTACACGAACCATTTGGAGCCACTTTTGACCCCCTCATAACTCAAAAACTCTTTCACATAAACCTGTCAAATTTGGTTCATATATTGAGACTTGCGACATAAATATGTGTTCCAAATTTCATAAACATATCTCAAACGGTTATTTATCACTGATCAACTATAAATTATAACCCACTTCCAGATGAGCTAGGCAGTTCAAATTTGGTATGCAGATAAGTAATTAGGTGAATATAAAAAAAAAAAAAATCTGAAACTGGTAAATTGTTATCATTTTACTATAATTTTTCGCTTTAATTGAAAAAAAAAAAAAAAAAAAATAGCTTATCTTGTACTGGACAAATAGTAATATTGTATGAAAACGTAGAAATTTTACCAATTTACGTTGACCCCTTCACATCAGTGTCGATAACTAGCAAAGTTCAAATATTGCATTGAGCGGTAAACACTAGTTGCTATAATTTAGATTATGTCTAAAAAAAAAAAAAAACCTATTAACTGAGATTTGGTATTAATTATTGTCGTTATCGAGAGTGGGCCTATGCTGATGGCGGGCCGCAGGAAACATGGCAGCGGGCAGTCAATAAACACAATATACCACGTACGAAGCCTAAGACACCACCCCCGAGGTTGACTTCGTATGCAGTCGTCGTGTGTACCTGCTTTGTAAGCTGTCTCTGTCGTCGGATAAGAGGAGCAACATCTGAGTCTTCTGAAATCAAACGATTAAGAGTATCACAATGTTGAAACCCTCAATAAAAGAGAATATTCCTTCATAAAGCTGACAACGCACTTTACATAGACGTGTACATACATCGACACATACTTTAAACTTTAAACCATCGCGATCACCGTTACATAATTAATCCTCTTACCGAATCCGTCCTTCTGATTCGTAATAATAATAACAAGAATAAGAATGTCAAAACGTACTAATAAGTAAAGACTGCAAACCAAAACAACCACCATCCTTAAACATCTACAAATGAGTAACGACGCCGAATTTGATTCAATTTAATTTCCGGAACTATTATTACACACAGTCAAGCCAACGCACGCTAGATGGCGCCACATGGTCCTGGAAAGAGATACGCCACTCCACGCTAGATGGCGCCACAGGAAACTTCACAGGAAACTCTAGAACACGGTAACGTTTCATTTTCATGGATTGGTATAACAGCTGCACGGGCAAATAAAACCTCCGGTTAGGTTAGGTTAGGTTAGGTTAGGTTAGGTTAGGTTAGGTTAGGTTAGGTTAGGTTAGGTTAGGTTAGGTTAGGTTAGGTTAGGTTAGGTTAGGTTAGGTTAGGTTAGGTTAGGTTAGGTTAGGTTAGGTTAGGTTAGGTTAGGTTAGGTTAGGTTAGGTTAGGTTAGGTTAGGTTAGGTTAGGTTAGGTTAGGTTAGGTTAGGTTAGGTTAGGTTAGGTTAGGTTAGGTTAGGTTAGGTTAGGTTAGGTTAGGTTAGGTTAGGTTAGGTTAGGTTAGGTTAGGTTAGGTTAGGTTAGGTTAGGCGGTTAGGTTAGGTCGGGGTTAACCTCCTAGTATGGGCCTGCCATTGGGAGGCTTCCCCATCCTCGTGGATACGTCCGCGGGGAACGGTGGCCGAGCAATGGTTTGGTTCTGGTACGCCCCGGGCGGGATAGTAGTCGTTCCTTCGGGATACGGCTACTATGTCGGCCAGTAGCCCGGCAGGTTGGGCGGGTTGCGGATTCCTATGCCTCGACAAAAGTCGAGGATCCCGGAGTCAGGAACCCGCCCAACTTTCTTTTTAGTCTTCTTTTTGTTTGTTCCTTCTTCTTTGTTTTGTTTGGGTTTTTTCTTCTTTTCGTTTTGTTTTAATTTATTCGGGTTTTAGTTTGTCTTTGGTTTTTATCTGTCTTTCTCTATCTGTTTGTCTTCTCTGTCTTTTTGGTTTCATTTTCTATTTCGGTTTCGTCGTTGGCGGGAGATCGGGACCACACCCGTAAAAAGGAAAAACATGAATATGGCTGCACGTAAAAAGGATATACCCCAGGGAGGTACCGGTCGCTCCGCGGCCGGTTAGGAGTTCCCCACCGCACCGGGTTTGCCGGGGGTGGGCCGTCCCAAGTACTCTGGGGGGGACGCGGACAGTCGTAGGCAGGAACGAGTGGGAGGAGCCCCGATGTGTTGAGGTGTGTTGAGGCCGTGCAGGGAATTGTTTTTCTTTTGTTTTGTACTTCTTCTTTTGGTCCGGTTGGTTCTTCTTCTTTGGGTTCGAAATCCTTTTTCTGTGGCCGGCATGGACTCCGAGTGCACGGGGTCCGCAATGTCGGCCGCGTCGGAGGACTGCCTCAATTCGCAGTCGGTCACATCCGAAGACGGCCATAGCCTCAGGGTGAGCACGTCGCCCAAGAGGTACAGGCGTAAAAGGCGCGTCGTCGAGAGGCCGCAAGATCTGGACTCCGACGACGACGTCGATGTCATCGAGGTGCCCACAACAAGGGCAAAAAAGGGCGCGAGCCCAAAACAAAGAGGAAAGGGGGCGCCAGCCGCCCGAATGGAGACAGAGGGTTCGGCGTCCGAGGCCGGTCCCTCCAGATCCGTCTCCGCACCGGCGGCTGCTTCCCGATTATTGGGCACGGACGTGAAGCGCGCTGATGAGCTGGGCGCCACTATTGCGGACAGTGCCCTCAAGGTTCTTGCCGCGGTGAAAGTTTCCGGCAACCTTAAGGGCACCATCATCAGGGACATAAAGGACGCCATCGCTAACATCCTGACGGCGTCCGAGGCCCTGAAGGAGAGGTCGGCTAATGCTGAAGTGGCGACTCTCAACAGAGAGAACACCCGCCTGCGAAACGACCTGGCCCACGCTAGGCTGATGGCCAATGCGTCAATCGAGGAGGCAAAGGCGGATAAGCGCGAAATTAACGCGCTCCGCAAAACGGCCCATTCCTCTGCCACTCTGGCTGAGGAAATTGCGCAGCTCAAGGCTGAAAGAGAGGAGCTGAGGCGGGAGACGCAGGAGAGCAGACGCCTTCTGGAGGAGTTGGAGAAGGCGAATGCTCTGGACCGCGCCACCCTGCGTAAAGTCCAGGCTGAGCTGGAGGAGGCGAGGAATGCCATCGAGCTCCCCGCCGTGACCATCACGGGAACGACTGCGGAAGCCCCGGAAGGTGCCGCGCCCCGGACCCTATCGGAAGACGCCGAAGACCGGATCATCCGGCGAGTAGGCGAGATGATGAACGCCCGCTTCGCCGAGATGGAGGAGCGGATCTCGGCGAAGCGTCAGCGGCCACCAAAGGCCGCCAAGAGTGCGCCTACTCCCGGATCGTCCGGGCCGGCGACCGATAGGGTCCCACAGACTGGGAAGCCCAGCGGGGGAGGAGACCCGCAACCGTCGACATCAGCCAACCGGGAGGGATGGTCGACGGTGGTTCGGCGCGGGAAGCGCAAGGGCGCTGGCGCAAGCCAGACGGCTCCTGCCAACGCGCGCCCGGAGAAGGGGCCAAGCGGCGGCCAAACGCAGGAACCGCAGCGGAAGGCATCCGCGCGGAAGGAAGGCGAAAGCACGCCCCCCTCGCTCATCGGCAGTGGTGTTAACCATGAGGCCGGGAGCCGAGGAGAGGGGCGTCACCTACAGGTCGGTGCTCACCGAAGCGAAGGCCAAGATTTCCTTGGCCCAGCTCGGTATCACCGACCTGAGGTTCAAAGTAGGGAGAACCGGGTCCCGTATCCTGGAGATCCCCGGAACGCACACAGGCGAGGCGGCAGACGCGTTGGCCGCCAAAATCGAGGAGGTCCTGCCCGAGGACACCGTCCGGGTCTCCAGGCCAGTGAAGTCGGCCGAACTGCGCATCGGAGATCTGGACGACTCGGTGATGGTGGCCGACGTGGTCGTAGCCGTGATGCGTGAGGGGGTTGCCTGGAATCCTCGGTGAAAACCGGGGAGATCCGGCGCAACACCCAGGGAACGGGATCCGTGTGGGTGCGGTGCCCTGTGGCCGCCGCAAAGAAGTTGGCCGAGGCCGGCCGGCTTAAGATAGGGTGGGTGATGGCGCGGGTGCAGTCGCTGGACCCGCGTCCCCAGCGGTGCTATCGCTGCCTCCTTAGGGGACACGTGGGAGTGCGATGCACCGCTACGGAGGACAGCAGCGGAATATGTTTCCGCTGCAGCGAGCCCGGCCATAAGGCCGCACGCTGCGCCGCGCCATCGCCGAAGTGTCGGTATTGTGCCGCGGCGGGTCGGAAATCCGACCATAGAGTGGGCGTCACAAATTTGTGTCGCCCGCCTAAGGCCCGAGCCGCGGCACGGGCCACACGCGGGGGGGGAGTCGATGGACACTTGAGTAAAATCAGGTGTGCATCGACTCCAAAATTGACCCTAGGGTGGA